>NW_027187298.1:4880091-4915267 GCF_028583685.1 Petaurus breviceps papuanus | reverse complement strand
TTTTTTTTGGAGTGGGGGAAGGCAGGGCAATTGCAGTTAAGTGATTTGCCTAAGGTCACAAGGCTAGTCAGTGTTAAGTGTCTGAGGTTGGATTTGAACTCAGGTCCTCCTGACTCCAGGGCTGGTGCTCTATTCACTGCACAACCTAGCTGCCCTTAGGATAGCTTTATTAAGGAAGAAAACCAGTCAGAAAACCTAGCTTACAGTTCTGGTTATACCATTTATTAAATATGTAACTTTGGTCACAATTCCTTTGGTCATTAGGTACTTCATCTATAAAATGGGGATAATGCTAATTGCATTACTGATTCCATAAGGCTGTGGTAATGGTCAAATGAGATAACTGATGTTAAAAGATTTTGTCAACTATTGAACAATATATAAAAATATGCAAAATAATATACAAAAGTTTATAGCTATGTATACAATTATAAAATAATATGTAAAGATAAATTTTACAAATTTAATACATAAGTAAAATAAATACGTAAATCAATACATAAGTATGTAATGATAATTATGCAAAAATAAATCAAATTCTTTTTTAACACAACTACTTAATTATTTCTCAGAGGGTGGGAACTTTAAAATATACAAATAATAAAACAATAATTATCTCATACATTTCTATGGTGTTCAGACAGGCAATACGGCACCCTGGGAATAATACAATTGGGCTTAGAATCAAGAGATGTAGATTCTAAGGCCTTCTGTAACACTGACTAGATTTGTAAGCTCAGTTTACTCATCTCTAAAATGGGAAAATAACACTTTTTGTATTTACCAAACAGTATTATTGTAAGTGTTCAATAAAATAATGAATATAAAACACATTGCAAATTGTAAAGCGCCATAGAAAGGTCATCAATATGGTATATGGTTTCTCATGTCTGTTCTGAAATTAGTAGGTATATGACCATAGTTATCTTATTTTGCCTGTTAGCCTCAGTTTCCTCCTATATAAAATTCATATAATAATTATACTGTTTATATCATAGGGTTCTGAAGAAAAAGATTTGTAAACTTCAGTCCCTTAGTTATTCTCAAGCCTCAATTTTCTCAACTGTGAAAGGAAAGGATTGGATTGGCGACCACCAAGGTCCCTTCCAGCTCCAGATGTATGATCCCATGACCCTTTGATCCTGAGTACTATTGAATTATAAGTAACTTAGCAATTATATTTTACAAAGTGATTGCACCTTCATTGTTACATTCAATTCCTACAACAATAGCAACAAAAGACTTTAAGGTAGGCAGGAGCAAGTGTATAGGCTTTGTCACCATTTAAATGATTTTCTGAAATCCAGGTACAAATCAAGTGTGAAATCCTAGATTTCTATAGAGATAAATTGGAGGAAATCATAGGATTTACAAGTGGAAAAAGGACCTTGGAAGTCATCTTGTCTAAACCTCTCATTTTATAGACCAGGAAACAGAGGCTCTGAGGTGTTAGTGACATGAACTGATAGCAATCAGGAGTACCAGGATTGGGCCCAGGACCTTTGACTTCACATCTCATATTCTTTCTAGTACACCTACCTCACTGTTATTTTCACTGATTATTAACTTCATAGATGACTGGCATCAGAATTTCTTTGAAAAAGGAGTACTCCCAATATATTCAAAATACTTTTAAAAATTTATTAATAGCTTTAAAGAGACATATCTATTGCACATCCATTGTCATTTGGGTCATAAGAATTTGTAGGGTTTTGATACTAATTTCTTAAAGATGTGTTCCCCAAAAGACTAAACTTTCTTATACTTGTAAAGTAGTAAATGGTTACCAAGGGAGGTTATAGAAACCTCCCCAGAGCCCATTTAAAAAAAGGAGGAATTCTCATTTGTCGCCAGAGTTTTTTATGGCACTTCTGCCTGAAGGTGTGAGCAAAGACTAGCTAAAGTTTAGGTTCACCTCTTGCCCTAAAAGTCTATAATGCAAAGACTGATTCTCAGGGAACCTTTTGTATGTGAAAATATCGGGGTTATTACCTTGAAGCAAAATGTGCTATAGGAGATTGGGTCTGCATATGTATCATTCTATGGAGCCAGGTTGATAACCTTGAAGTTTGGGATTGAGGAAAGAAGGTTTACCTTGGCATTAGAAGACTTGGATTTTTATTCTTCCACCAGTATGTACAAGTATGTCACATCAGATGGATCACCTAACTTTTCATAACCCATTTTTTTCTTATAAAAGACATCTACCTCTGTAAAATATCTTGGACAATTTACTTGTTGTTTTCATCAGTCCTCCCATGACACCTTTTTGATAAAATCTGTGATTTCTTTATTCTTATTGATAATACTCCCTCTCTCAATGTAGGTCAGCCACTTAGGGTCTTAGATAGTTGCCTAAGTGACAGGTCCAGGATCACACAGCCAGTATGTATTCATGGTCAAACTTGAATAGAGATCTCCCAAATTCCCCCCCCCCCAAAAGCCCCAGTTCTCTATTCAATACCAAGCTTCATCACCTATTGTCACTATGATTGTTATTCCTCCCTTTTTAATTCTTCTTATCACATATGCAAGCACCCAGAGTTTGTAAACGTTTCCCTGTTGGAATTTATCTACTAGACATTTTACATTTGCTTCTCCTGGTAATGCATGCATACCTGCCATTGCTTTTCTGAGGCCTTCTGCCCCCGTGACTATATAATGGTATCAGAAGGGAGGAGTTATTAGCTAACAACATTCTTGCAATGACCATGTTAAGCCTCCTTCTTTTGAAGGGTGGCAAATTGAATTGATCAGTCTTCATTCCCTGTATTTAAACACCCCAAACAGCCAAGGTGCCTAATATATATGAGAAACAGTGAAAGTTCTTGTAATTAATTGTTGTGATTTGGGTAAAGACCATAGGAACTGAAAGCAAGATACTTGGGTCCAAATCCTGGCTCTGACGTAAACAAACTAGAGACTATAGCTAAGTCATTGTATTTCATTGACCTGACATTTCTTCATCTGTAAATGGAGACAATACCTACTCTTTACTACCTCATGGATTTATTGTGAGAAAAGCACTATATACACCTAAAAAATAGTTACATAAGAAAGAATTAATTTTATAGTGGAGAGTTACAGTACCTGGTAAACTATTGGGTCTCTGACCTCCAACCTGATAAATCTCAGAACTGATAAAACAAGGAAAAAAGGCTTTGAGTGCAGTAGGTACTTCATAAGTATTTTTTGATTGATTCAAACTATTTGTATCTCAGTGAATGTTTCAATATTTTGCTGGTTTTCCAATAAAAATATGAGATTTTGTATTAGAATTCAATTTGGTATATAATATATATACATATATATACACATACATACACATACATACATATATACATATACATATACATATATATATATATATATATATATATATATATATATATATATGAAGGATGTTGGTCAAAATCATGAAAATATAAATCTGTTAGACACTGTCTAGATGGGTCCACCCCTGGGTTGTCATTCATAGGGGTTGCTGAAGCTCTGATCCCTGAAGAAAAAAAAAACAGAAAACCTGCAATTTGACTATTAAATTATGAAAAACTTCTTAGTTCTCTGTGGTATATCACAGCTTTCTATGGTGACCAGACAGATGTGATATTTGTTTGTTCTCCCAAGGGAAACACCAGAGGCCTCACTGCCCAAGTTACTTAAAGCTGGACCAAAGCAGAATAGGGAAAGTATACCAGTGAAAAAAATCTTGGACTTAGTTTAAAGGATTTTTCCATCACTAATTTCAAATGTCTTTAAATAAGATATTAATGAGATAAGATTTCCTCTCAGGAAATTTGAGAAAATAATTTTCTTTTTTTCTAGTTTGCTTTAAAGAAAATCTTTAGTTTTAGTGGTCCTTAATCAATTACAGTATTTATAGATTTTATCTTATTTTAAGAAATTAAAAGGCAGGATGTCATTAAGTAAATGATAGCACTAATTTTCCATTAGAGATAAAATATTTCTTTCCTAGAGTTTGAAGATTTTGGCTCCTATCACTATTCCTTTTTTTTAAGAGGGCCAGGGAAGGATGGGAGAAAATCTCCTTCAATCAAAGAAAGACATTATATAAATAATCACTAATTTAGACCTGACAAAAAATTAATGGTCTATGGATGACCATACGTGGTAGAACGGAAGGAACTTTGACATAGATCCAGGAGACACATGGTGAAACCCTGACATTAACCCTAAAAATATGTATGCCTTTAGGTTAGTTATTTTACCTTTCTGGGCCTTGTTTTTTTCATCTGTAAAATGTGGATAATACTTTATAATGTGGATAGCACTTCTTAAATTTTAGAGAGATTCAGTCAAGGCAAAATGAATGATCATAGTGGTGATGAAAACCAAGCATGTGGATTGATTACATCAGGGACATCTGGGGTTCTGCTACCCTTGTGAAAGTCACTTCTCTGGGCCTCAGTTGTTGTTTATAAAGTGAGCTAGATAAGAGGCCCCATGTAGATTATCCTTCCATTTCTCATCTCAATGATGTGGTCCTATAGATTGAATTCAAATTCAACAAACATTTCTTAAAAACTTGTTAAATGCAGACAACTGTTCTTCAAGAAGAGGGTGAACTAGCAATAAAGTAAGTCAATTCCATTCCTTGAAGAGTTTATACATTAATGAGAAGAATAAAATATATATGTGACATTAGTATAAAAAAGAATAGAAGTGCATGAGAGATGAAAAAAAAAGTGTTATATGAGACCCAAGAAAAGATTATGTATAGATTTAGAGTGGGGGGGGGGCGGAGTCAAGATGGCAGAGTAGAAGCACGACCTCCAAGCAGCTCCGGCTTCCACCTTCCCCAATCAATGTAAAAAGGGGACTCTGAACAAACTTTGGAGCTGCAGAACCCACAAAATGACACAGAGAAGCTAACCTCCCACTGAGGACAGCCAAGCAGGCTGGCAGGAATTGGCCAGCACAAGGTTTTAAAGCCTAGCTCAGGCCCTCATGAGTGGAGAGGTTTTAGCCCCAGGGCAGGCCTGACTAGCAACCAGCTGGAGGGACTCCAGATCAGCAGCAGCTGTGGCCCTTTCCAGAATTATCAACACATAGATGCAAAGGACAAAGTGAGAGGTCAGTGCAGTCTGGACTTTGGGACCCAGTAAATGGGAGTGCTTGGCTTTTGCCCCATGGGTGATAAGATGCTGAGACACCTGCACAGCTAGCCAGCACCATGTGGCAGCTTCAGTTCCTGGCCTGCAGAGTGTAGGGAGACTAAGCACCAGTCTGAGGAGTAATCACTCTTCCTTTAACTTGCTTGGATCTGGAATTGCAGTCTAGGGTGGAGGTCCTGGGGTGGGCGACCAGCTTGCCAGAGAATGTGGAGGCTTCAGAGATAGCACCCAACTAATACCTTCACCAGCTGAGAAAACCCCAGTGTTTGGGATGAAAGCTCCCCTGTCTGGTGGCAGAGTCCTACTGTGGCAAAAAGCCCAGGGGTCAAGTGACTGAGGGGCAACATGACCAGGCAAAGGAAACAAAGCAGACAGAAGATGCCAACGTTAGACTCCTATTTGGGGGACAAAAAGGAGCAAAGCATGCAACAGGAGGAAGACAGTGCAGTCAGAACTCCTGCACCAAAAGCTTCAAAGGAAAATACGAGCTGGTTACAGGCCATAGAGGACCTTAAGAAGCAGATAAGAAAAGTGGAGGAAAAATTGGGAAGAGAAATGAGAACAATGCAAGAAAATTATGAAATGAGAGTCAACAGCCTGACTGAGGAAAATAACACCTTAAAAAATAGACTAACAATGCAAAAGAGGCTCAAATAGGCAATGAGGAGAAGAATGCCTTAAAAAGCCTAATTTGTCAAATGTCATTGCTTCAGAATTATATCGGAGCAAATGGAAGCTAATGACTTTATGAGAAATCAAGATGCTGTTAAACAGATCCAAACAAATGAAAGAATAGAAGGCAATGTGAAATATCTCATGGGAAAAACCACTGACCTGGAAAATAGATCCAGGAGAGATAATTTAAAAATTATTGGACTACCTGAAAGCCATGATCAAAGTAAGAATCAAGAAATCATCCTCCAGGAAGTTCTCAAAGAAAACTGCCCTGATGTTTTATAACCCGATGGCAGAATAGAAGTTGAAAGAATCCACTGATCACTTCCTGAAATAGATCCCAAAAAGAAAGCTCCTAGGAATATTATAGCCAGGTCCCGGAATTCCCAGATTAAGGAGAGAATATTACAAGCAGCCAGGAAGAAACAATTTAAATATTGTGGAAACACAATCAGGATAACCCAGGATCTGGCAGATTCTATACTGAGGGATCAAAGGGCTTGGGATATGATATTCCGGAGGTCAAAGGAGCTGGGATTAAAACCAAGAGTCACCTACCCAGAAAAAACTGAGTATCATGTTTCAGGGGAAAATATGGTCATCCAGTGGAACAGAGGACTTTCAAGCATTATTGATGAAAAAAACAGAGTTGAATAGAAAATTTGACATTGAGATACAAGAAGCAAGAGAAGCATGAGAAAGTAAACAGGGAAAAGAAATCATAAGGAACTTATCAAAGTTGAACTATTAACATTCCTACATGGAAAAACAATAATTGTAACTGATGAAACTTTTGTACGTATGAAAATAGTTGAAGGGAATAGAAATATAAATATGTCTATATATGAGGGTATATGGGTATATGAATACATATGTGAATGTGTTTATTTATGTTTACAGGTATATACAGGTAGAGGGCACAGGACCAATTTAACAGGAAGGGATGATACTTAAAAGATGAAATTAAGAGGTGAGAGAGGAATATAATGAGAGGAGATGGGGAGAGACAAAATGGGGTAAACTGTCTCATAAACAGAGGCAAGGGAAAATGGTTACAATGGAGGGGAACAACAGGAAGGCAAAAGGGAATGAGTCAACCTTATTCTCATTGAATTTGGCATGGGGAAGGAATGAAATTACACACTAAATTGGGTATCTCACCCTACAGGAGAATAGGAGGGAAGGGGATGAGAGGGGGGATGAGGAAGGGAGGGCAGGTTGGGGGCGGAGGGAAGTTGGAAGCACATCCACTTTTGAAAAGGGATGGGATCAGAGTAGAGAATAGAACAAGTGGGAGGTGGGATAGGAGGGAGGGAAACATAGTCAGTCTTTTACAATATATCTACTACGTTATTATTTTGCATTAGCTACACATGTACAACCTATACTGAACTGCTTATCTTCCCAGTAAAGGTGGGTGACAAGGGAGGAAGGGAATGAATCTTTAATTCAAAGTTTTAAAATCAAATGTTTAAAAAGAAATATATGTACTGTTATTCATACTATTTTACATGTAATTGGGAAATAATATATATTGGCACTGGGGCATAGAGGTTCACCATGCCCTACTGGAAAAGTCGAAAGAGGTATGGGAGAAAATATGGGAGAGAGCATATTGGAAGAGGGAATGTCCTATGGTACTGCTATTTTGGGGTGGTGGGTAGGGGAAAAAAGGAGAAGAAATTTGTATCTCAAAATATGGTGGAAATGAATGCTGTAAATCAGAAGTTAATAAAGCATTTGAAAAATTAAATAAAAAAGAAAACCCTAAATGGGGTCACAGAGTTGGAAACAACTGAAAAAATAATGATTGAATAACAACACAAAGGGGCGGCCAGGTAGCACAGCAAGTAAGAGCACCGGCTCCAGTGTTGAGAAGACCTGGAGATCGAATCCCGGGCTCAGACACTCAGCACCACACCCAGAAATAAGTGGCCGTGTAACCTTGAGCAAGTTACTTAACCCCGATTGCTAAAAAAAAAAAAAAAACAAAAAAAAACACACACACACAAAGCAAAGAGGTGAGAATGGGTAATCACAATTTTCTGTAATTTTTAAGCTAGTAAAAGTTTCACAAACTTAGAAGTTGAAAAAAATGAGACCTCAAACAATATATGACAAATAATTACCTTAATTACTTACTTCCCTTAACATCTAGTAGAATAAATGATAGAATAAAGTTATATTTTTACTTCAGAAAAAAAAAAGTTTTAGAGCAATGGATCCTAACCTTGTTTGTTGGTCACAGATTGCTTTGAGGCTTTGGTGAAACCTATGGACCTTTTCTCAAAATAATGCATTTTTTTGAATGCACAAAATAAATACATAAGATTATAAAGGAAATCAATTGTATTTAAATAATTATCAACATTAAAAAGCTTACAGACCTTCAAATAAAAAAATCCTTTAAAGTATCCCTAAATTAAAAATGTAAGGAAAAGAGGAATCATTGTGCTAAACTCTTCACAAATATTTCATTTAAGCCTCAGGACACACCTGGGGAGGGAGACACTATTATTATCCCTATTTTGCAGTGATACACATTATCTCATGAACATTTACTATGGGATTGTCTAGCAGTAAAATGGAAGACTTTCTCTCTCTCTCCTCCTTCTCTGTTTCTGTCTCTCTTTGTCTCTGTATCTCTCTCGCTCTCTCTGTGTCTCTCTGTCTCTGTGTATCTCTGTGTGTGTGTGTCTCTCTTTCTCTCTCTGTCTCTGTCTCTCTCCTTTCTCTCTGTCTCTCTGTCTCTCTTCTCTGTCCTCTCTGTTTCTCTTTCTCTCTCTATCCTATCAATGCTCCAACTACACTCAAAGATCTCACAGACTGTCACCTCTGGTTCCTTAGAGAGTAGGCCTCAGCATTTTATGAAGCAGAGATTAGCAAACACCTTGTGTGTATACACCTCAGCTGGCATTATAATTAGCCACAGGTGGGACTTAGGCAGTTGGCTGTTTAATATCAGGGGGAGTTGGAGTGAGCAACCTTCTTCCACCTGGCTTCACAGCTTCCAATCACTGCGTGACCATCATCAAATGCCCCCTTTTTTGTGTTACCCTCTGGGGTCTCTGTAGCTACCCTTGCCATGTCCTTGTGTACTGAGACAACCAGCAAGATGGCCCTGGATGGCACAGCTCCAGTACTTTGACATCATTTTTGGCAAGTAATTAATTATAAGGCATTTTCTCCAAATCCTGAAGGTTTGTGGTTAGTGGTAAGAAACACGCACACACACACACACACACACACACACACACACACTGTAATGAAGTAGAGTTAGTTGAAAGTATGTATTTTTCTCTTATTGTTTTGCTTCAATACATCTATTTTCCAGGAGTACGTGGGAATTATGGATTCCCTCCCCCTCCTCCTCTGGCTTGGCATGGCTTTCCTCAATAATTATAAAGCGCAGGCAGGGTTTATCATGAGAACTTGATCCAAATTCTAATCTGAAAACTGTCTTATTCAGAAGTCGTGCAAATCGTGTCCCTACTCCCAGCCCCCTACTGAAGGCTTCAAGTGAACCATGCTGAGAAGACTTAGTACAACAATAATTCACGATTAAAGAACAGGGCAATGGCCAGTGGCCTAGGGAAGGGAAAGGAAGACCACATTACCATATATTAGGTTGCAATGACAATAATTCAAAATGTCTGCTTTATATTCAATGAACCTTTTGAATAATATACCAAGGAATTGAAAGCAGAATGATGACTAAATGACATGGGCTTTTGTTCTCTATACTTCCAGTAGCACATTAGATTTATTTGCTTTTGTTGTTGTTTGGGGGGGGGGGGTCCGAGTTTATCTCTCTGCCTCTCTTTCCCTATTCCAGTCCTTCCTACACATTACTGCCCAAGTAATTTTCCATAAACACATATCTGATCACGTGACTTCCTAGTCTACCAATTCCAATGACTTCATAATGTTTCAAGAATAAAATATAAACTCCCTTTGCAACCTGACCTTAACCTATCTTTTCATCTTCATTGGCTCTTCCTACCCCCTCTTGCCCTTTGCATGCCAAACTGGCATTCTTTCTGATTCTTACTAATGACAATCGACCCTTGTTCTCTATACCTTTTGTCCTGGCTATACCCCATGTCTGGGATATTCTTCCTCCTTACCTCTAACACTCATAAAGTCCTTCTCTTCCTTTAAGATGAGAGTCAAGAACCATTTTCTACATGAAGACTTTCCTGATCCCCTCAATTACTAGTATCCTGCCTCCCAAGTGACCTTCTACGTAATTACAGTGTGTGGCTACTTATTAACATTATATTGATGTGATATATATGAATATATATACATTCATATATATGTATATATGCATATATATGTATACACATTCATATAACGCATATGCATAAATATGTATGTGTATATATGTATGTATATATATGTAAAGTTATACTTGTTGTTTCCCCCATTGGAATGTAAAGTATCGTTTTATTCTTTTTACATATACCCCCAATGTCCTAGAACTGTGCCTGGCACAGAGTAGGGGCTTAACAAATACTTATTAATTAATCGGTTCATCAGTATAATAAAATCCCAGTTGTAGAACCTCCCTCCACCAATGCAGATTGTTACTCTTCTATAATTTATAATCTTAGAGTGTTATCTAAGTACTGAATGATTAAGCAACTTATCCATAGTCCCATAGCTAGTATTTGTTAGTAGTTTGAGTCTTCTTGACTCCAGATAGGCCCTTTGTGAATATACTGTGCTATTTCTCAGTGCCTATTTATTGTTATTTTGAGATTAATTTATTGGGTGATAGAGCTCTTTCCTGATTTTCCCTAGTTGTTAGCACATTGTTCATACTGAAATTTTGTATTTTATATTTTTTTTATTTGCTTGTCTGTGTACATACTGCATCTCCTTCAAACCCCCACCCCAAGCACAGATGAGTATAATCTACTGGACAGAAGAACCTAACACCTCACACAAAGCCTTGTACATTGTATTTGCTAACAAAATACTGATAATAATATTAACAATAGTTAAGATTTATGTAACTCATTAAGTTTTGCAAAGCACTGTATAAATAACAACTTATTTGGTCCTTACAATTACGTTGGGAGATAGGTGTTATCATCTATCTAGATATAGGCATCTAGATTTACACATCTGTCTAGATTCACATATAGATACAGAGTCAGGTAAGTAACACAGTGAAAAGAGCACAGGGCATAGAGTCAAAAAGACCTGAGTTATCCAGCCTCAGACACTTACTACCTCCATGACTCTGAACAAATCCCTTAACGTCTGGTTGCTTTAGTTTCTTTAATTGTAAAAATTGGAATAATAGCAGCATCTACTTTCCAGGGTTATTGAGAAGATCAAATGAAATACCATTTGTAAAGTGCTTGGAGTAATTCTTGGCACATAGTAGGCACTGCCTAAACACATTCCCTCCCTCCTTTACCCCCATTTAATAGATGAGAAAACTGAGACAGAAGTTAAATGATTTGCCCAGGATCACGTAAGTAGTAAATGTCCAATAGTGAATTTGAACTTAGGGCTTCCTGACACCAGGTCCACCGTTCTACCCATTTCTCTACCTTGGATGAACTGAAGGAAAAAGCAAAAAAGATTGCATTGTGAGAAGTTAGTACAAATATTCACTATTTTCACTAGTAGGTTTGACATTAGTTAAGTTCTATGTTCCATCAAAGCTCAGCTCTTCCACATTCTTCAGGGGGGCCTTTCTTGATCCTTCAGTTATTAGTATTCCCTTCATAATTATATCACATTCATACTGGATACATTTTGTATTTTCTTATCCTTGTATGTATCACTTCCTGAGGTAGAATGTAAGCACCTTAAGGACAGGCATTATTTCGTTCTTGACTTTGTATCTCTAGTACTTAGCACAGTATCTGGCATATAGTAGGTGCTTAATAAATGGCAGTTGAAGGAATGAATGAGGGATCCATGAACCCAATATGCATATCACACTTATAACATAGCTAAAGAATGTTTGCAGTGGAGAAAATTCAGTGTTTCAGTGCTTAGTGTTGCACCCAATATAATAATTTACCATTCTGAATTCTGGGCTCACATTCAAGAGGCCTGGGTTGTAATCCCATCTCTATCATTAACTTGCCTTATGACTAGTCCTCACTGGCCATTACCTATGCCTGGAATTCTCTTCTTCCTTTCCACCTCCTGGCTTCCCTGGCTCCCTTCAAGACCCAGCTAAAATGATAGCTTTTATAAGAAGCCTTTCTCCCCTACTTGATGGGGCTTTGTCTGTTGCTTTATAATTTGTCTTATGTATAGTTTACATGTTTCTCCCTCAAACTATAAACTCTTAGAGAGCCTTCTTTGTATCTTCATCACTTAGCCTCACACATAGGAGGTGCTTAATAAAAGTACTTGGTTGGAGGGTGGGGCTATGAATTCCAAATTTCCATTTAAAGAGAGAGCACAGCTCAGACATTTCTCACTTGGCTGCACTACTTTGAAACTTCTCTGACTGATTTTACCACACCTTCCAATCTACTTCCTTCTCTTTGTCTCCTTTTCCCCTCCCAGATAGATTTTAAGCTCCTTGAAGGCAGGGACTATCTTTTTTTTCATGTTCACCTCTTAGCATAATGCCTGGAATGTAATTGGTATTTAATATATGTTTACTGATTATCAGGGGAAAAATGTCTGTTGATTAGACTTGACCATAGTCAAGTAACTTCTCCTTGGTCTCTACTTTCTCCCTCTGTAAAAGTGAGAGGCTGGACCCCAAGGGCCCTTGTAGCTCTACTGAGTCTATGTTTAGAAACTAACCCTCCTGACTCACAACCCAATGTTTATTGTACCATTTGCACATATTGTCTTTCCGAGCTGTCAAGGATATGATCACAATTAATTTATTATGCATAACATATCAAGAAAGCAATATATACACAGGGTACATTGGCCCCAGAAAACCAGGGGCAGTGCAGTAGTGATGATTTCTAGGCCTCTCAGCCCATAGATGGTAAAGGAGGTAGACGATTGGTCAGAAGGAGATTTACAGGGGTCCTTTTGCTGGCACCAGAGACAAGACTCTGTTGCATTGCTAAACATGGGTCTGGGTAACAGTCCTGGGTGGCAGTCCTAGGGTGAGGAGGAGCACAAGCACAGCACAACTTGCAGCCTAAAGGAATCACTGACCCTGGTCACAGTTCCAGGACGGAAAACAACACTCATAGTCACTCACAAATCATGCACCACAGAGCAGAATAGTAAGCAAACCTCTCCCTAGATAGTACTACCTTGGAAGATCCAAAAGCTTATGGGCCCCCAGAATTACCTCTGAAAACAGCTGCACAACAAACCTGAAGCTTGGGAACGTGCCCCCTCTGCTTGGGAAGCATAAAGCCCACTTTAGCATAGCATTAAAATTTAAGAAATAGACCGGAGAATGAGCAAGCAACAGGAAAAAAAAAGAATCCTGAGCATAGAAAGTTACTATAATGACAAGAAAGATCAAAACACACTCAGGAGAAGACAACAAAGTCAAAGCTCCCTCCAAAGGCTCAAAGAAAAGCATGAATTGGTTGCAGGTCATGGAAGAATGATCAAAAAGTATTTTTAAAATCAAGTAAATGAGGCAAAGGAAAAATTCGGAAGAGAAATGAGAGTGATGCAACAAAATCATGAAATATAAGTCAACAGCTTGGTAAAGGAGACACAAAAAATTGCTGAAGAAAAGAAAAGCTTTAAAAAGAGACTAAGCCAAATGGTAAAAGGAGTCCAAAAAGACAATGAGGAGAAGAATGCCTTAAAAAGCAAAATTGGTCAAATGGAAAAGGAGATACAAAAGCTCACTGAAGATAATAATTGCTTAAAAATTACAATGAAGCTAATGACTTTATGAGACATCAGGATACAACAAAACAAAATGAAAAGAATGAAAAAATAGACAACAATGTGAAATATCTCATTGGAAAAACAACTGACCTGGAAAATAGATACAGGAGAGATAATTTTAAAATTTTGAATTTCCTGAAAGCCATAACAAAAAAAAGAGCCCAGACATTTGAAGAAATTTTCAAGGAAAACTGCCCTGATATTCTAGAACCAGAGGGTAAAATAGACATTGAAAGAATCCACCAATCCCCTCCTAAAAGAGATCCCAAAATGGAAACTCCCAGGCATATCATAGCCAATATCCAGACCTCCCAGATCAAGGAGAATATACTGCAGGCAGCTAAAAAGAAATAATTCAAATATCATGGAGCCACAGTCAGGATAACACAAGATTTACCAACTTCTATGTTAAAAGATCTGAGGGCTCAGAATATTATATTCTGGAGGTCAAAAGAGCTAGGATCACAAGCAAGAATCACCTACTTAGCAAAACTGAGTATAATCCTTCAGGGGGAAAAAATGGATATTCAATGAAATAGAGGACTTTCAAGCATTTTTGATGGAAAGACCAGGGCTGAATAGGAAATTTAACTTTCAAATACAAAACTCTTCCTTCCTTCCTTCCTTCCTTCCTTCCTTCCTTCCTCTCTCTCTCTCTCTCTTTCTCTCTTTCTCTCTTTCTCTCTTTCTCTCTTTCTCTCTTTCTTTCTTTCTTTCTTTCTTTCTTTCTTTCTTTCTTTCTTTCTTTCTTTCTTTCCTTCCTTTTTGGAGGGCAATTGAGGTTAAGTGACTTGCCCAAGGTCACATGGCTAGTTTTTGTGTTAAGTGTCTGCGGCTGGATTTGAACTCAGGTCCTCCTGACTCCAGGGCAGGTGCTCTATTCACTGCTCCACCTAGCCGCTCAACTCTGCCTTTCTTAAGTCCAACTTATGTATGTTCAAATCAAAAGCTGGGAGCTGTAGTCACAACCCTGCACACAGTGGTCCAAGCCATAGGGTTGTCATCTCACTGGACTGAAGCAGCAGTGGGATTTGGCAATGCCCTATGTGTCTGAGCAGTCTTTTTGAAGGAGTACACTGCTCACTGCCTGCCTTGTATATCAGACCAGTATTGGTCTGATCAGCCACGGGTGGACACGCTGTGCCTCTGACATAGTGAGGTGATTTTGGTCCTCTTAACCCAAAACTTACTTTAGAGCTGTTATTTTATACGTGTCTGTATGTTGGGGGGGGGGGAACATGACTTACCAATCGATATCTTAGAGCTGGCTACATGTGTGGTTTAGTGGCAAGTGTTCTGAATTTAGAATCAGAGGGACTGAATTAAAACCCTAACTCTGACACTAATCTGTGTGACCTTGAGAATGTCATTCAGTCTGTGCAACTTAGTTTCCTCAATTTAAAAAGTTTCCTTATTTTAAAAATGAAGTTGTTGGATAAAATGACCTCTAAATTCCCTCCTAGCTATAAATCTATGATACTTATTGTAATGATGGCATTATAATCAGTCCATAAGGGAAGCAATCTGAGTTTCATTTATTAAGCAGTTACCATGTGCCAGATACTAAATTACTTCTCATTCAATGTCCAAAAAATGAAATAATTTCTGTCCTCAAAGAGCATGCATTCTTCTAGAAGGGTAGGGTTAGTTGGGAAAGGCAGTAGGGAGTATTTGAAAGAGTCTAGCTCTAAGGAGCTAGGTTCAAATTCTGACAGGTCACCTGAATCAATACTGATCAACTACTCGCTCTGGGCCTTGGTTTCTTTATTTGTAAAATGTTGGGGTTGAAGTTTATGATTTCTAAGGTTCTTTCCAACCTTATAATCATATAATTCCATGAGGTCTTCTGAGGACAATGAATAGCCCTGGATTTTGCCCATAGCAGGCACTAAAAATGTTTAATTAATTAAATTATGTATATAAAAAATAAGCAACCTACTCCCTTGGCTGCAAACCAAGGTGATCCAGTTTGATACTTAGTTTTCTCTTTCAGTGAGTGTTATAATGAATTTCAAAGGTATTTATTTATTTTGTCCTATGAATAATCAATGGGGTTTTTTTCTTCATCACCAGCATTATAATATACAGCATTGGTAACTTTTCTG
The DNA here is from genome assembly GCF_028583685.1 of Petaurus breviceps papuanus. NCBI lineage: Eukaryota > Metazoa > Chordata > Mammalia > Diprotodontia > Petauridae > Petaurus > Petaurus breviceps. Next base: position 4,899,495 of record NW_027187298.1, on the reverse strand, counting down.
ATTTTTTTTTGGTTACTATTATCACAAATATGACCACTTACAGAGGGGACAAATATGTCCACTAATAGGTACATTTCTTTTCAAATCCCAAGTACATATCTGATATTACAAATCTTTGTGGTAGTATCTTGAAGATGAGACACACAGATTCTGGATGCTAAATTATTTAGGGAATAAGAATAACTCATTACCAAATCCCTCCAAGTCATTTTCAGCATTTCAAACCCCTTGTGAACATCTGGCTTTGTACTAACTCATCATTTTCTTGATGAAAAGTTGAGGATTTTTACAAGCACGAAGCAACAGACCTCTTTCCTCAGTGGGACTGACCAGAGAGCCAACTTCACTCTTTTAGTCCTGGGCACAGTATGGATTTTTAGGATGGTATTACTGGATCTGATACATCTAATCAAGATGCTTCTATGGGCAAACATTCCAGTTTCAAGGCTCACAAGAAAGAATTTCCCTTTTTATCAACCATATTGTATAACTGCCTCTCAGGTGTTGGCCCTGATGAAATTTCTGTTAACAGAGGCAGACTTGACTTTCTTCTGCTTAGTTCTAGGCCTCCCGAGTACTTCTTGGACATCTCTAGACACATGTACACCCCAGGCCCCATTTTCCAGCTCCTCTTTATGTGTTGCCTTCTCTCAGACTGTGAGCTCATTGAAGGGAGGAATTGTCTTGCTTCTATTTGTATCTCTAACATTTAGCATGGTGCTTGGAATATACTAAGCACTTAATAAATCTCTGTCTCTGTCTCTGTCTCTGTCTCTCCCTCTCTCTCTCTTTTATCTCTCTGCCTCTGTTGTTGGTCTATCTTGGCTCTCAATCTCTGAAAAAATTTGATTTCTAGGAAACCTGAAAATGAAACAAGAGAAAGAGGTCCCTGAGCATTCTCAGTTAGTCCCTTAACATTCTACAATGTTGTTGTGGTCCTTTGCTGCCTGACAAGTAAGTTCTCAACTCTCAATTTTTTCTTTCTGCTTTTCTAAAGGAACTACCATCCTGGCAACCTTAGGAACAAGAATTACAATGAATAACACTCGAGGGCCTATGTGGCATTAAAGATAGTGGACCAGCCTTGAAATTACAGAGACCTGGGTTTAAGTCCTTCCTCAAATATTTACTAGTTGAATGATTACTAGTAAATCACTTAACCTGTCTGTGTACTAGCCAACTCTCTAAGATTGTAATTTGCAGACAGATCACCTATCTTTGAATGAAATGAGAGTTCCAACCCCTTACCCCCCCCAAAGGCATTTGATTGATTTATTTTTCTCTAACATCCAGGGTTTAGTGCGTGATCATGAGTTGAATAGTTGTTTCAGTTAAGAAGGTTTGACATAGTACTTTTGTAGCTGGGTATGTTTTGGGAGAGGGGGTGAATTAGGCCATAGGGTGAAAGTAAAAAACAATAAAATTAAATAATGACAATAAATTGAAAAAATTCACCTCATTACCACTACATTTGAACTTTGTAAATAGTGAGCCCTTTTAGATTGGAGTATAACATTTTGCACTTTGTGGCAACTGACGGCATACTGAATAGGTCACTGGGCCTGGAGTCAGTAAGACCTGAGTTCCAATCCAGCTCACTCAGAAACTTACTAGCTATGTGACCCTGGGCAAGTCACTTAATTTCTATTTGCCTCAGTTTTCCCCAACTGTAAAATGAGGATCATAATAGTACCTACCTCCCAGGGTTTTGGGGAGAATCAAATGAGTAGGACAGTGCCAGGCACAAAAGTAGGCAGTATGTAAATGTTCATCTCCTTCACCATCTTGTAAAGCATGTGAGGTTTTAAGTGACTCATTAATATATTAAATGGCCATGATAGCAGCTGCCCCCCAGAACATAGTTTGTGACTATGCCTTTTTTTCCTACATTTATTTGCATGAACCAAAAGAAGAGTTAAGATAGTGAAACAAAATTGGGGAACCCTGAATTCTAGACCTGTTTTCTGATGTTTGAGCAAATGGACCCAGATCAGTTATGGCTTAATTGATAGAGATGAAGATTTAGGAAAAATGCAGAACAGTCATGATAAATAAGGGTAAGGTCTTTTATGAATGTGACCCAACCCTGCTCAAAAGAAAAATCTCATCTAAGGACATTATTTTACCTAAATGACCCAGCTCTCTGATCCCCAAGGGGAGCACCTGGAGCATCACTGAGCAAACTTCTGCCAGCATTAGCCAATGGTTCCTTAAAGAACATAGCACTACCCCGACCAAGTTGTTGTTCTGTTCCATCTGATCCTTCTTTAACCCATTTAGGGTCTTCTTGGCAAAGATACCAGAGTAGTTTTCCATTTCCTTCTCCAGCTCATTTTATAAATGAGGAAACTCAGGCAAACAGGGATAAGTTACTTCCCCAGGGTCACACAGGTAGTAAATGTCTGAGGTTGGATTGGAATTCAGGTTTTCTTGACACTAGGCCCAGCACTCTATCCACTGTGCCACCCAACTGCCGTTCCAGCCAAGGAATATTGCTAAATTGAAAGTTGGAAGCTAAGGGGCAGCTAGGTGATGCAGTGAAATTAGCACTGATCCTGGAGTCAGGAGGACCTGAGTTCAAATCTGGCCTCAGACACTTAACACTTACTAGCCATGTGACCTTGGGCAAGTCACTTAACCCCAATTTCCCTGCCTTCCCCCTCCAAAAAGCAAAAAAAAAAAAAAGTGGAAGTAGGAAGTGAGAGGTGGTAGAAACTATGGCTGCCCAGTGAAGAGTATGCCTAGGTATTTCATTAGAAAGAACATCTCTCCCTCTGAACTCTGTCTCTCCCACTTCCATCCTCAGCCCCCAATGTCATTGCTGATGACAACTTAGCCCTGATTTAGTAAGAGAAGTAATAGTAGGACCTCAGAGTACTATCCCATTGAAGGCAAAAATTGTCTTGGCTTTATGCTTCCCATACACGCCTTCCACCCACTGGAATATTCCATGCACATGCTCATTCTGTGTTGCCAGTGATGTTATGTTTTGTTGAGGTTTTTGTTGTTATTTGTTTGTTTTTTGTTTGTTTGGTATTTTTAGTGTAAGGATGAGACTTTACTGTCCTGCCTCAGGAAAAGCCTTTGTTTCAAACTAGTTGTATCAAAGGCCAAGTATAAATGTAAACTCACTGGTGGGGTCTCTTGATCTTTAGTTTTACAAGTGAGGACCCAAGAATACCTAGAACCGAAGATAGCTATCCCCATGGGGAACCAAACCTGTGAATAACAGAGGAAAAGAGCTCCCAGAGGAAATCTATATCAGAAGTGTCAAAAAGGAAGTCTGCAATATTCCCAACGGATGCTGCATCAGATTAAAACCAAGACATACTTTTTAAAATTAATAAAAATGCAATAGAACAGAGAATAGAACTTGTAGGAAGATTTAATATATGTGTGTGTGTGTGTGTGTGTGTGTGTGTGTGTGCTTTTCATTCAGTATACTGCCCACAGGGACCCTTACTATGACTTTGGCCCTATTATCATCGGAGTTTGAAGCCATCACCAAAAACAGAAAGGTAACAATGCCCTGCCCTAATACTCAAACAAGTGTTGAACATTTATACATATAGCATATTTCATGAATAAATTAACTGAAATAAGACACCTGATTTTTGAGGACAGGGCATTAGAAAAATATTGCATTCCTGGCTTCCTCACAGATAAAATACATTTAGTGCTAGTCCTTGGCATTAAACACTGAATACTTAACACATACTTTCCGGAATTGTCTCATAGATTTAGTTTGACCCTGACCTTGACCTTGGAGAGGGTGAAGTTTGAGAGGGAGGATCCTTCTGTCTCCTCATGCCATCCATCTTTGCCTTCTCTGCCAAGGCTTCCAGAAAAAGTATTAATGAGTTATTAGGTGTTTTATGAGGTGAAGAAGGACTGTTCACCTTGGCAAGATCAGAGAAGAGAGTTGGCATATAATAAACAGTCCTCAGGCCAAAAAATACAGGGTTTTGCTGAGCAAGGCAGGTTCTTCTGTAGCCAAATATAAATTAGGTATAGACTTAGTTATTACTATAAATTCTCTATCAGCGACAGCAACTATCATTTAAGTTTTTCACTATTCAAAGTATTGATAGAGATAATTTTGCATCAATAATAAATTGTATTATAGAGTTGTAGCAGCAAGCACCCCAGCATTCCCAGGGTGGCTGCCAACACAGATTCTTAGATCTGCTTTTCTAAAGGAAAGCAACTCAAAATGGGTTAATAATCTTGCTTTAATCAATCAAACATATCATTTACCTAGTTCAGGGTAAAAAAGTCAGCACCCCAAAGTTCAGAGTATACAGACAGATTACAAGCAGACAGAGAAACATTTCAGCAGACAGGCCTCCAACTGTCCAATCATTACATACATCCATACCTAATCACAGTTACAAACAGAGGGAAGCATCAACATCTGGGTTTTCAAAGCCAGGGCCCAGGCTCTAAACAGCTGCCCAGAGTCTCCAGAGTCAAATCACACAACACTTCTCAAAGTGAGCCCCAAAGCAAAGTCTCACATCAGGGATTATATAGCCTTCTCCTAGCTCAGAGAATGTAACAACCCTCTTGACCCACTGCCCAATCACAAAGTATCTCCTGAAAAACAAGCCTCCCACCACAGGCTCCTGGTGCACTTAAGCCTATCAAAGGGACTAGGGGCAGGGAAGATCTTACCCAATGTAATCTTAGAAATATGGCAACAACATAAATTTACATTCCCTTTATAAGAGTATATTTCCAATTACCTATTTGTATCTAAATATTTTTTAGCAATAAAACTATCCATTCAAGTGATGCTATGCCTATAGACCTTTTATAGAAACACAACTTGGAGACAGTTTCTTATTCTTTGAGGCAAACATTTTCTACTACTGTAAGAATAGAGATCTTCCCCATCTAGGAAATTTGAGTTGTGGTGAACAGATCCACACTTGAAGTTCATTCAGGAAACCAAGGGGATAAGGGCAGTTCCAATGGAAAAGGATGCTTAACTTGGGGTCACAGCACTTGATTTCTAATCTCGGTTCTTCCAGTTGCTAGCTGTAATGACTTTGGACAATAATATCCTTTGCTTCAGTTTCCTCATCTGTAGAAGGTTGGTATAAAATTAGAATATGTACCATTAAGTCCCCTTCAGTTCAAGATCTATGATTCTAGGAAAACAGGAAATTCTGCATGCATTGAATCAAGTGGAAAATATCCCCTCTCGTCTGACCTCACAGCCATTTGGACAGCCTGTTTCTTATACTCTTAGCTGGAAAGTCTTGGGCTCCATTTGTGTATGTATAATAGCCACTGCAGTGCCTTCAAACCTTCAGATTCTGTTATTCAGATCTGAGACCACTTCTTTTGCTCTCTGAATCCCAATGGTGCTTTGCCAGTCTCTACTTCTTAATCTTGCATGTGCCTCAGGCTCCTGGCCTTTGCTAACCTTTTACCTTGTCACACAGCAGTTGTTTCCAACCTTTATGTATCAATGCCTCTTTCTTTTACCCTTCTCTCTTCCAAAAAAGTTATGCTCCTTCCTCTCCAACATATATTTTTTTGTAAAGTAATCTATGCAAGTAATGTTTTTGGCTTATATGTTACCAAAATAAAATTAAGAATTTATTACAATTTTTACAACATAAAATCAAACCTTTAACATACCATAAAAATATAGAATCATAGGCATAGATATGGAAGGAACTTCAGACGTCATATAATTCAGCCTTCTCATTTTACAGTGGAAGAAATGGGCCTGTGAGGTTGTGACTTTTTGCTGTTAAGTGATAGTAATTGTGTCTGACTTTTGGTGACCCAATTTTAGTGGGGTTTTCTTGGCAAAGATAGTGAAATGGTTTGTCATTTCCCTCTCTAGCTGATTTTTAAGGTGAGGAAACTGAGGTAAACAGGGTTAAATGACTTGGCCAGTTAAATACAGCTAATAAATAGCTGAGTCTATATTTGAACTCAGGTTCTCCTGACTCCAGGCAGAGAATGCTTACCACTGTGCCACCTAGCTGCCCTAAGTGACTTTCCCAAGTTTAAAAAAAATAATAAATGGCAGAGTTATGATTTGAACCAACTATGCATCTAGCTTTATTTCATTATCCTTGTAAGTACAGATTGTTTTAATCATTGTATTTTTGTCTCCAGGGAGTAGCACAGGATCTAGTATGCAGATGGTGCTTAATAAATGATTCTTAGTTGACTTATTAAGTTCTTCTATATCATGCTACATCTCAAAAGACAAAGAGAAAAATTGAAGGTGACAGATATGCCCCCCTATATATATATTTTTTTTTTTAAATTCTGGATCTGATGTTCAGGACTAGAAGGAAAGATGCAGACTCCCAAGAGTCAGGTTTCAATGTGGCCTTGGTAGTCCCCAAGAACCTCTTAGAGGAAACACCATGGACCAGTGCCAGAAGGGCCTTGGGAGCATAGTAAGTACCCTGATGCCTTACTTACCACGGGGGCCTAATTTCAAAGTAAATGTCAGAGGTGATGTGGACTCTGGTCCCACTTGCCAGAGTTACCTGTTACCATAAATGCCCATCTCTTCCCTCTAACAAATGGTTCTAGCCTTTTCCTTCTACATTTGGAACCTTAATTGAGAGCACTGGGATCTATGCACAAGTCATATTCATATTCAGAGCCACTCAGGGTGGACTTAAAAAAAACTCCTTAATTTCGTCTATTGCTATCTACCTTAGGGTGTCTTACTTTCCTCTGGACCATGGGTGATGTTCTGCCCAGTTAAAAACAGTCTGTTAGAAAGTAATTTACAGTGGGCATCATATCTCATCAATTTATGAAGCCTCCTTCCACAGATGGAGTTCTCGGGATTTTCTTGAGGCTTACAGACCTTAAGTTACTTGCCCAAGGTCACATAGTAACTTCTGGAGACTTTCAAGTAGATACCTTTCTAGCCATAAGTCCCAAGTCTCTATCCACACCACCAGACTGCCTCCCAGTATCTTGGGATGACTGTCTTCTTCACTTCAAAGTATCCACTGACCCTTCTAGTCCATGAAAGCAGATAACCACAGTCAGACCTGGGTGACATTCTCATTTAAGGAGACTATCTCCCACTTTAGCCCTGCTCAGGATCTCCCCTTGACTCCACCCCAAGGTTTAATGGTAATGAGAATGTGAAGATCGTCCTGGCCCCTTAATAAGCCAAGGTGAATTCAAGGACCTTCCCTGTTTGAAAATAAACTCTGCCCCCTAATAGGGTGATTGTGGTCACATGGAGCTTGTGGTGGGAAGAGTTTGCTGAAGGGTGCTGCAGAGCCCACAGGAGAAGCTTGTTTAGGGGAGGTTTGTTTTTCAGGAGACACAACTTTTGTTACTTTGTAGTCAAATGGGTCATGAGGATTGTGATGTTCTCTAGCTCTGGAAAAGGCTGTATGTACCTCTGAGGTGAGGTTTTGCTTGGGGCTCACTTTGGGAAGAGCTGTGTGATTTGACTGGATGAGACTCTGGGCAGCTGTTGAGCCCCCAGGCTTTGAAAACCCAGATGTTAGTGCTTCTCTCTCTGGTAAGTAACACTGTGTGTGTGTAATGGTCAGAAAGCTGGAAGTCCTATCTGTTGAATTGTGTTATTTTCTATGTCTGTATTTTTATCTGCTTGTAACTTCTGTTTGTTTTCTCTGAAGTTCAGGGTGATGATTTTTTCCCCTGAACTAGGTAAATGATATATGTTTGATTATTAAGGTAAGATTGTTAACCCCTTTTGAGTTGCTTTCCTTTAGAAAAGCAGATTTAAGAATCTGTGCTAGCAGCCATCCTGGGTATGCTAGGGGGCTCGCTGCTACACAAGGCAAGATGAGGGGGAATTATGCAAGATCAAAAAGGGCAAATAAACACGATGCAAATATGAGGTATTTTGACAAAGTGGATTTCATCTTAAGTAACTGATATACTTATTGGAATTAATAATTATGAACAACTAACTGGTATGAAGGGGATCATGCTGGTTAGGTCAGAAACTGCTACAGGGACTAGCTTGAAGGAATCAGCTCCTGGGTACTTAGCAAGTATACGTTTATCTGTAAATTCCATAAAATCCCAATAGGCTAGAGATCCTCATTGGAACTTTTTAATATATAGTGAGTGTCAATGAAGCACTTAGGCTGTCCACTTATTATTTCTCTCTCACCACTTTATCATTGTTTTTGCTCCTAAATATTCTGGTTGAATTTTATATCACTTATCACAGGTAAAGTCATTGCTTAAAATATACTGCAACCTATTTTTGTCAATCAGGTACCTCTCTGTTGTCTTTTGGGAAATCATACATTTTGGATTCCTCTTCTAATCTAGTGTTTCATAATTCACAGCCATATAATATTACCAGAAAAAGATTCATCTGAAAATGATGGGTATTCATTCTTTAATAATAATTTACTAAAGGTCAACTATGTGTCAAGCTCTGTGCTGGGAATACAAACACAACAATCAAAACAGTTCCATTAAAGAATTTATACTCTATTGGGTTTTTGAAGAACATCTCAACATTCATTATGAAGATTTTGGGAAAAATTTTTTTCCACATCTCTTGAGATAACTGAGGAAAACCCCCAAAGTATTACAAAACGGCCTTTGGGAAATCACTGCTTTAAAAAAAATGTATATGCTGGTTACATTCAATCTAGCTCAGATTCAATCTAGAGGAGATTCAATCTGGTCCACTTGTCAACACAAACATCACAAATAACTTAGGCTTCTTAAGAGTCTACTCATTATGGTGAATCTTTAATAAACTTTGTTTTACTTTGAAAAACATGTATATACCAAAGTTAATTTCCTCCCAAATTCCTTTTTCCTTCAACCTGTTTCTCCGTTTCCTTGCTTCCATCTTTCTTTCTCCCTTTCTCTTACATCATTTCTTCTCACTTCCCCTTTCCTTCTCTCTGTCGTCTCCTAGGAATTACCATGATCCTCCATACAATTTTCCCTCCTTTCTCCTTCTACCCCTCTCCTCTTCATATTTTTGCCTTGTGTGTCTGGAAGAAGTTAGGAAATAATGATTCTGGTTTGGCAAGGGTGAAAATGTTGTCTAGGGTATATAGCTGAAAAAAATAACACCTGATGAATGCTCCCAAAATTTACTGCTTGCATAAATTCAACTAACACTTTAACTCCTCCTTTCTCTGACTTTGGAAGGAAAAGGTGATCCGTGATTATCTCTCATTTCCAAAGCACTGTGGGAGGAGATATCAAATGACAAGTACTGTGTTCTGTAGGCAACCATAGCCAAAGCTAGTATTAGATCATCATATTCCAAACACTCCAGGGTATTAGGCCTAAATTGTTTGGGCTTTTGTTTTCTTTTGGATAAGTACCCCTTTGTGAGCCATACACAGCTTAAAGGTATACCTATCAATCTGGAGGTTCCATATCAACTGTCAGCAGGCAAATAAATGAAAGGGCCTCCTACTTTGATTATTCCTACAGAGAAAAACACGTGGTAAGAAAGAGAAAAAATCGTTTTCCTTCATAAGGAGAAACTCTGATGTATCTTTTTACAAGCCTGACTTATTTAGGGGTTTTCTGCAACTCATTGTATTGACTTTCTGAGTTTTCTCTATTTTCTTTTTCCTAAAAAAGTTTCTGGAAAGGAGTCATGACCAGTGACACAAGTGCTGGATTTAGAATTTATGTTCTACCTTGGATATCTATTGCTAATTTGGCCATGGGCAAGTCACTTTCCCTATCAGGGTCTCTGTTCCTTTTTCTATATAATGAGGAAGTTAGATGAAATTATCTTTAAGAACCCTTCCAATAGTAAATTCATGATCCTAACCTCTCTGTACCTAAGTTTCTTTGTCTGTAAAATAGGGATGATAATATCTATAGTACTTCATAAATTTGGGGAAGATCATATCAGAGGATGATGTAAAATATATTCTAAACCTTAAAATACTATATAAATTCTAATTATTACTATAATTGTCTTATTTGTGGAGTTCTGAAATGTTTCGATGAGATAAGTCAATGCCCTAACTATAATACACAATGTTCTTATATAGAATCTAGGTGGCAGAATAGATAGAGATCTGGACTTAGAATCAGGCAGATTGGGCTCTAATTTGGCCTCAGACACTTTCTAGCTGTGTGATCCTGGGTAATTCATTTAGCATGTTTCAGTCTTAAATCTGTAAAATAGGTTTAATGGCATCTATCTCCCCAGGTTGTTTTAAGGATCAAATGAGATAACATATATGAAGCACTTTGAAAATTTTAAGGTTCTATGTAAATACTATTATGATCAGAGCCTTAGAGTAATTGGATCTATAAAGCACAGTTAGCAATTCAACAGGTAAAATTTTTTAAAGTCCATATATTTTTCATTCTGTCCCTCCAACTTAATTCTTGATATTTTTGGACTTTTGATTACACATAGGCATCACTAAAGCTTAAGTTTCTATTTCTACCCACTGCATCCCCCCCCACCCTCCCCACAGCATATACACAACATAGACATGTGGCCTTGTGAAGATGATTAAGTCACTCATCTGGGACTATCATTTTGGTCCCTGGGAAAGAGTGATTTCAAATTTATTTGTTCCCTACCAAAATGACTTCCCTAAGACACAAATAACTAAGACAGAAAAACACATTCAAAACACCTACATATAATGGCATGTAAGAGTGTGGTAATAATAAAATTAAGCTATATACATAGATTCTCTCATTTGATGCTAGAAATACATCTGAGATACAAAGGAATTAAGTGACTTGCCTAGGTCTCCCTAGGGGTAGTGTTATAGAGGGAACACAATGTTGGGAATCAGAAAGCCTGTTTAAATCTCAGTTCTGTCTGGTAAAGTATGTTATCTTCTTCAGTAGGGAGACCATGTACCTACCTCTCAGTTTCTTGCTGCCACTCCTTATAGCTTTACCAACTTTTACTGCCCTCTTCTGCTTCCTATGATTGATCTTTTTAGTTTCCCGGTCTGATCCTTTCTGTTATATAGTAGTCCTCCCAGAAAGAAAGAGGAATGGCAAACTACTCCAGTATCTTTGCCAAGAAAATCCCCAAAAGGGGCTTACAAAGAGTTTGACGCAACTGAAATGACTAAACAACAACAACAAAAGTCCTCCAGGATGTCACAAGAATATTTTAATAACTGCTGCAAAGTAGGACTTTGAACGATCTAGTTATAGACCTCTTTATTAATATTGATAGACTTCCTGGACTCATTCCTCAATGGTTATAATCATCCTATCTTCATACATTCTCCCCACTTGATGATTCTAAGCCTCTATACAAAGCATGTACCCTATCCCCAACTGCATACTTCCCTACTCCTATCCATCTCAACCACATTCCACCATTGTTCAAGAATCTGGTTGTCCTTTCCACTGTGCCTTATGGAATTCCTTTTCCATAATTGACAAATTTCCTTTCATATTGAACATTTTTTTCTTTCTCCTTTCATCTTTTCTATTGGTTGAGACTTGGCTGCCTTCTGATGATACTGCTTGACTAGACGTCTTTTCCCACTACTCTCCTCCCCCCAACTCATTGGTTATGGTAGGAAGTTGAAAAACTTTTTGTTCCCCATTGCCATTTCTAAACTCCCCACTACTACCATCACTTAGAAATTTCTCTTCCTTTGAGGCTGATGCTATACAAATTTATTAGTCAATCAAGATTCTGGTGGCCTTACTCTATAGACCCTCCTAACCTCCTTCATGGCCTTTACTTTCCTTCCTCAGTGAATTCAGCGAGTGGCTCTCAATCTCAAATTCTACATTCATACTGGGGGACCTTAACTCATCAATTCAAACAAATCTGTTGACTTATTCCTACATCTCATCTCAGCTACATGGAAAGAGATGATCATATTTTTCATTTTGTCATCATCCACATATGTTTCCCTTCCAAGTTCATGAACTCTGCAATTCCTTCCTTTGATCATAAGCTTTTATCATCCCACCTTGCCTTTTTCCTTAGAGGCACTAATTCTGTTCTCTGCCCTTGCTGAAATCCATTAGCTTATCCTCCAATTATTTCCTAGGTTACCAGCTCTGCATTGATTCTCCCTTCCCTATTTTGACACCTTGGTAAGCCAGTTCCATTATCCTCTCTACTTTCAAATTCTGTCCCCATTATCTTATTGATGATCATGACTTGCCAAAACTCAACTCTGGATTAATCCTATGATGTGTCTCTTTTGCTTCTATTCACATGCTAAAATGGAAGTGAAGAAAATTACAAAATTATACTTCCTGGGACCATTATGAATTTGTGTTCTTTTATCTGAACTGGTCTCTCAGTGCATTGAGTAATTCTTAATGTATTTGCTATTCTGTTATCCACAGCATCTATTCAAAACCTATTCTTCTGGCCTCAAACCTTCTAAAGAGATATGTCTACTTACTCTTTCAGGGGACACTTTGACCTGATATGTCACTACAAAAGGAGTCCACTTACTGAGAGGTCTCTCTTCTCACCAACTCTTCATCTCATATCATTTAAACATCTTCCTTCACTATCTCCACCTTCTCTCCTGTCTCAGATGATAAGGTGGCACTTCCTGCCAAGACTAACCCTTCTACATGCATCCTTGTTTTCATTCTCTCTCATTTCCTTCAGCAGATTGCCCTGTAATCATTCTTATTCTCTCTCTAAAGACTGATTCTCATTTTAGCCTACAAACACAACTATATTTCCCCCATTTATAAAACCCTACTCATTTCATCTAAATATTTTTTCAGGCCACCATATTATAATTTGCTCCCCTTTCCTCTTCTTGGATAAACTCCTTGAAAAAACTGGCCACATTTAGCATTGCCACAGTATCTCCTCTCTCTTTCTTCTGCATTCTATACAATCTGACTTCCTATCACATCATTCAATTGAAACTGCCTCCTCCGAAGTTACTAATGATCTAATAAATGGCAAATGTAATGCCGTTTGATTTTTTTTTCCAATTCTCATACTTCTTGACCTCTCCACAGCATTCAACACTGTTGATAAATTCTTCTGGGATATTAGTTCCTCTCTGTTTTCATGACGCTGGTCTCTCCTGGTTCTACTTCTATCGGTGTATAGAATTCAGCTGGGTTCTAAGAACAATAAGGGTTTGGGGTGTTTTCTGCTCTAATTATATTGTTTCTTGTCCCATTGGTTGTTTTTCTCCTCACTGTAAGTCACCAGTGACCAATGTTCCACTGAGTCATTTAACATTAATTAGGTTTTACAAAGGAATATTTGCTTTGAAGATATAGAGATAACAAAAGTATAAACATCCCCCACCCCCACCCCAAACACACACATCATAGACACATTCTCTCCTTTATCATCTCAGTTTCTGGGGAGAGCAAGCTCAGACTAAGAACAGTTCCTACAAAGCGTTTGTTTCTACAATTCATGTCCAAATGTAGCATCTTCCTGATTTCTTTTTCTCAGCTACCACTGGTCTGGGACCTGAAGATTACTCTTTGTTTCTTGGAGAATTAATGCCGGAACAGCTGTAAAAACCTGAAATATGCTCCTAGATAATATTGTCACCCTCCTGGCTGTTCAGAACTCACAAGGTCAGAATCTCGAGATTAATCTTGACCTAAAATGAAGAAGAAAACATCATAACAGATAAATAACTAAGGACCACATTCACAAGGTAGCATATTGGCCTTGGAGAGGTCCCAAGACCTTTCCCCTTAGAGCATGATCTCTCACTGAGTGCATGCAGTGAAGGAATCTAACCAAGAGATTTACCAAGAGACAGGAAGAAGCTGAGATGGACTTAATTCCCTTTGAAGGCCGCCTCATTTCCAGTCCTGAAACTACACCTAATTGAAGAGGTGACTGTCCACTACATAATGAGTAGACCAGAACAAAAAACTGAATGTCTATGTATGTTCCAAAACTTTTGGAAGTCATTTCCATTACATATCATCCCAGTTCTCCTGAAGGCAAGCTTCCCAGCCTTTTGTTGCATATTTCACAGTCTCCACTATGCCTTTCTGACCCCTCCTCAGTCACGTTTTGCTGGAACTTCATCTATGTAGAAGTCTGAGGAAGCTTCTTTAAATGCTTATAAGTTGAATGACTTTCCCAGGGTCATATGACCTTTAAATGTCAGAGGGTGGATTTTATTCCAGCACTATATATCTCTGTTGTTGTGCAGTTGTGTCTGAGTCTTCATGACACTGGATGATATCATGCCAATACTATCCATGGGGTTTTCTTTGCAATCATGCTAAAGGGATTTGCCATTTCTTTCTCCACTGCATTAAAGCAAATAGAGTTCAATTGACTTGCCCAGGGTCATACAGCTAGTAAGTGTCTTGGGCCCAATATAAGCTCAGGTCTTCCTGACTCTAGGCCCAGTCTTCTCATAAATGACTTAAGTAGTTAACTCACTATGCATCTCTACCATATCATTAAAAACAATAACAGTGGGGAGACCAGGTGGCTCAGCAAGTAAGAGCACCGGCCCCAGTGTCGGGATGACCTGGGGATCGAATCCCGGGCTTAGATACTTAGCACCACACCCAGAAATAACTGGCCGTGTAACCTTGAGCAAGTTACTTAACCCCAATTGCTTTAAAAAAAAACAACAATAACAGCAGGGGTGGCTAGGTGGCATGGTAAATAGAGCACCAGCCCTGGAATCAGGAGGACCTGATTTCAAATTTGGCCTCAGACACTTGACACACTTATGTATCAACAATGCAACATTCACAATGCCTATGGTAACTATAAATATGCTGATATGGTTATTAATCACAAAATATACCAGGCTCTCTACATGGAGGACAAAGCTAGAACATTTATTCAAATACCAGAAAACCGAGTCTCAAAACCAGAAAGTCAAAGCCATCACAGTAGTTATTACGTTGGCACATGTAGTTAATGTAGTCAACAACCACATTCTCAAGGCTTCAAAACAGAACAGGCTACCTCAGGCAAAGATCCTCCTCTCCTCACTCATGGCAACTGCTCAGCATCCACGCAGCTTGCTCCCATCAGCTCCATCCCCCTGGAGTTCCCGTCCCTGGCAGAACTCAGTAGGAGTCCTTATCAGAAATTCTGGCTGGCTCAAAAAAAAAAAAAAGGAGTCCATGCTTCCATGCTGCCACTGCCACACTTCCAGTCACCACTCACACTCAAGCTTGGCTCCTGCTTCCTCTTGCCCCACCCCTTCCTGCTACGTCAGCAAGTTCAAGGGGCATGGAAGATCTTCAAATCCCATAATCATTGCATTTGTCCCTAAGATCTTTCATGTCCCTTACTTGGCAAAAATACATTAACAATACATTTCATTACATAGATTAATAGGAATTTTAGGAATGACTGGTGTCAACAGAATTTTACAACAATCTAACAAGGATAGCACACACTTAACACAGAAAACAATATTTTAGGGTGGGGCTTGAGCACAAGCTCCCCATCATGGGGCAAGGGGTGAAGGTCTCTTCTTCCATCGCTACTTGCTGCTGAAATTAGATGTAGAGTTGTCCCTGTTCCAGGGGGTCCTGTTTGAGAGGTCAGTTCTTTAGCCAGAATTTGGAATGTGCTTGATGCCAGGTTCAGGGGTGACACATCACAGTTGTGGACAGCGGGTGACATCCAGTTTAAGCTATCAGGCGTCTACAGGTGGAGGGTACCAAACCTGCAGAAACAAAGCTAGCAAACAAGGTGAACAGACAAAAAGCCAAGAAGAAGCAAAGGGACGATAACCAGAAACAAGGTAGATATAAGATCAGCCATGCTACTGGAGTCCATGAGCCCACTATTGTAGGCTCACTCATGGTAGAATATATGAGTTAAGGGTTCAATTTTGTAATCATCTTCTCCAGAATAAACAATAGTTAAACTGTTATCCATCCCATGTGCTACTATCTCCAAAGCCTTTGGAACATCATCTGTCTTCTGTTTTACCCATACTTTAGCTCCCAATTTTATTCTATCAATAGAACTGAATCCTTCAGTTCCCCTGATAGTTATTTTGGAAGGAGGGTCAGTTTTTACAAGTGGTATTGTTTTACAAGAAATGATAATCACTTGAACTATCCTAGCATTTTTATGAATCTGTATGGGCCCTTCACCTAAATTATGGAATGTCACAACAATTTCTTCCTTAGAATCTATTACTCCAGCCAACACATGTATTCCTTGAGCTGCTAATCCTGATTTGGGTAAAAATCTGTCCAAAGTGATTTTTAAGGATTCTTATGCATATTCCAGTGGAGATTTTTCTTATTTCTTTCTGTCCAATGTCCTCTAAACAATGTAAATCATACCCCACCGAACCAGGTGTTTCTGGGTACAGTGCTGGAACATCTGGCCTCAAAGTCCAATACTCAATATTTGGGATCTTATGTGTTTGTTGCTTTCTAATTTGCAGATTTGGAGTTATTCTACCTAGAGGTGTACTTCCTCCCAATGGTCTAGTCTTCAAATTACATAAAGCCATGAACAAATTATCCTTCCAATGTTGAAACAAATTATTGGAACTTAACTTCCTTAACTTAATCCATTAATTCTTTCAATTAACCCAGATGCTTGCGGGTAATATGGAATATAATGTATCCATTCTATATTGTTTGGTATACAATACTTCTTCATTTCATTACCTTTGAAATGTGATCCATTGTCACTTTGAATCTGCATTGGGGTTCCATAATATTGATTTATGAGATCTAGAGTTATACAAGTGTTTTTCTGGGTTGCATTCTTATAAGGACAAGCCACTAGTACACCTGAATAGGTGTCAACACAAGTTCATATAAATCTGCATCCTTTATCTTGTGGTAGTGGACCAGTATATTCTATTTGCCAGATTTGGGCTGGGACCTTTATTCTTGCTATCTCTCTAGTTACTACTCAAGGAACAGTTCGCTCCTTTTCCAATTGACATATATGACATTCTTCTGCTATCTGTTTCAACAGCGAATGAGAGATACAAATACCTTGATCTCATACCCACTGGTGTGTGGCCTGGACCCCCAAATGGCCAGCCATTTGGTGGACCCATTTTGCTAATACTGGATCATCAGTTGTTGTTAAAGTAGGGACAATATGTTCAGTAACAATCTTTGCCAGTCAGGCAGCATGAGCATTGTACTCATGTTCTGGTGTGGTGAGGGCCACATGAGCATCTACATGAAAAACCGACAAGTCAGTGACCAAAGACATGTTCCATATATCTTCCCATAATTCTTTGCTCCAGACTTGTTTGCCATGAATTTCCCAATTTTGATTTTTCCACATGGGCATCCATGTAGCTTAGCCATTACCTACTGCCCATGAATCAGGGCATATATGACACTGTCCTCCTTGTTCTAGTTTGATGGCTTGATATACTGCCATAAGTTTAGCATATTGGCTACTTGCACCTATCCCAGTATTTTCCAAAGTCCTTCTAGTACATGGGTTATAGGCCACTGCTTTCCAATGTCTTTTTTGGCCCAAATGTTTCGCTGTCCCATCAGTAAACCATGCATGTCTCTTTTATTCTTCAGTTAATCCATCATATCCCTCATTCCATTTTACAGTAGACTGTACCAACTATTGCTTTGGCTCAGAGGGTGTGTCAGATTCCCTTTCCCAATCCTCAGTATTCTCTCTTCTCTCCTCTTGATACTGCCTCTTGTGTTGACCCTCATTTATTCATATTCTCATATTCCTGTCACTTGATGGTTGTTTTGCCTGCCATAAGTCTCTCCCCACTCAAGTTCATCCTCCTCTCAAAAAAGTGATTTTTCTAAAGCATAGGTGAGATCATTTCACCCCGTATTCAAAAAACTCCAGTGGCCCCCTCTGACCTCTAGAATCAAATGCAAAATTCCCAGTTTGGACATGTAATAATGGAATAGAAAGATCTTCCCTGTCCATCAATAGGTTCAGGTGATCATATGTGTCTGATTTCCCCTTGCAACAGGAGCTGTGTATAAAGGTATACAGGTATTTAAATCAGGGATGTCTTGCTGCTTTAATAGCTTTGATACATCGTGAGTCACATAGACTCCATTGGGGGAGGAACTTGCCTAATGAGGAGCTTGCTTAGGGAGGAGTTTGCTTGTAGGATGGTTTTCATACTTTTTACATGAAACTAATTAGGCACTGAGGCATGTAGGTTGTGATGCCTGCTGGCTCTGAACCTGTTAGTTGAAAACTATATGTACTGGAAGGTTGGTATTTTACTTTGGGGGTTCACTTATGAGAAGGACCTTTTTATTCCCTGGACAGTACTCTGAGTAGTTGTTTATTAAGAGCCCGCCCACTACTCAGAGGTTTGTGCTCTCCTGATTACCTTGTTCAGATAGTAGGAGCCCTGTATGTTGAATCTCTGTGTTAATCTCTTCTCATATTTTCTAATTATCTGAAATTAAAGTAAGATTGTTAACCCCCTTCAAAGTTATCGTTCCTTTAGAAAAACAGATCAAAGAACCGGTACTAGCAGGCCATCCTGGGTGTGCTAGGGTGCTTGCTATTACAGGACGTCAAAGAACTTCATAATTTAAACCTCTCTGTCTCCTTTCCAGGCTTCTTACATTCTACTCCCCAGTAGGTCCTCTTCAATCCAGTGGCGCAAAGAACTTTCAGTGCCTTGAACAAGACATTCCATCTTCTGACTGGGTATTTTCACAGAATGTTCTCCTTCCTCATCTCTGCCTGCTGGCTTCCTTAAGTTCTAGTTAAAACTTCCATATTCTACAGGAAGCCTTTCTCCATCTCACTTGGTACCTACCTTCCATCTGTTGATTATTTCTTATTTGTCCTTTATATAGTTTATTTGTTTGAAGGCTTTGGGTTTTTGCCTATTGGCTCTCCAATTAGATTGCAAGCTCTTCGTGGACAAGGTCTTTCGCCTTCCTTTGTATCCCTGCCACTTGACACACTCCCTGGAATAAATTTGGGACTTCATGCTTGTTATTCGCTATCTCTTCTCATGCGGATGACAATTTATCCATGATATAGTATATATTTTCATGAGCTGCTGTGAGTCAAAGTAATTTATCACATTGGGGTCAACCTTTGTTGCTAAGTCTCACCACTTTTACCTTGGTTAACCCTTGAATGACTGAAATACTGCACATCTTTAGAAGAATGTGAGCTCCTTGAGGCCAGGGCATATTATATTTTCATCTCTGTATCCTCAGCAGAAAGGACATCCTTGCTAGTCAGCACACATTTAATATATTATTCTCTTGATTGGTTTATGATCACACCCCATACAAAAAGTCTTTCTGGCTATGTTGGATCTCATGAAATTTGTTGTATGCCAGAAAAGCCGTTAAGAGGTGTCTTGCTTTTACACCATCATGAGACATTAGAAGAGAATTTTAGTGAAAGATCACTAAGATCATATAGTCATCAGTGTCAGAGGCAGCTTAAAGAGGTGGATTGAGAGTTGTCCTTGGAGCGATCTGGGTTCAAGTTTTTCCTCTGACATA
>NW_027187298.1:4865083-4880081 GCF_028583685.1 Petaurus breviceps papuanus | reverse complement strand
CATCTTTAAATCAAGCTCTCTGTCACTGTTTGTGGGAAGTGGGATGGAAATAGTGTTGGTTGGACTATATGATTACTCAGAAGCATTCATTTTTTCTCACTTCATTCACAGGTGGTTAATAGTAAGATATTTTTATTCTTCCCCTCTGGCAAATACACTTTTTGCTAAATGCGTCACTGTATTTCAGCCTTGGCGAAAAGTCCTGCATTGAAGAATAGTTCATCCATCTAGGAAAGCAGGTCTGTGGCAGAGGTTCAACTCTGCGTTATTAAAAGTAATCAGTCCTCTCTGTGGTGGATATGCTCATTAAGAAATATAGACATTCATTCACCACCACAAAAGAAATGTATTTTCTATGAGATCCTCAGGGAGGATGCATACTTTACTTTTTTATGGAGATTTATGCTCATGATAGTTTGTGAAGGGCTAGTGATTTATTATAATGAAGTCCTCTGTTTATCTACCATTTGGCTCCATGGATTTTTCAAACCACTTTATCAGTTACCTGGGGGAATATGTCACCTATAATGGGTAGTCTCTTCAGCCTGAATTGCCCACAGTTACACAGCATTTTTATAGAGTATCATCAAGTTCTTTTTCAGAATTAGGATTTGGAATATGACACCTCATAAACTGTTTTTGGCATCTTTTCACTGGCAAACATCTCAACCTGACTGTAAGAGTTTATTTGTGATTATAAGTGGAAAGAGTTGAGGAATGAGCCAGAAGGCCTAGGTTCTAGGGCCTGGCTTTGCTATTGTTCCTCTTTGTAACTCAGGAAGATAACTTGCTTCTTAATTTCCTCCTTAGTCAAATGAGGTTTAAATGGACTCTATTTCTTAAGTTCTATCTAACTATAAATTCCTTTGGTATGAAATTGAAGCTTCATATACATTGACAGGTTACTTATTGCAAAATGTGTCACTATTTCAGGTTACCACATTCTTCAGGAAAGTCTTGTAATTATGATAATAATTTTAGTGTAAAGGAAGTTAATCAGAATACACATGATCATTTGTGATTATTTGATCCTCAACCACCTCCACTGAAGATACACGACGAAATTATTGAAACGGTCAGTAAATGCCTGAATGACACTTTATTACTCCCATCTTATCTATAGAACACAGACATAGAGCTGGAACTTACAATTCCTCTCTAGTTAAACCCCTCATTCCCACATTATACCAAAGAAAAATTGAGACTCAGAAAAGACTAGCCCAGGGTCACATAGATGCCAAGGGGCAGGGCCAGGATTCAAATTAATCTTATGGAACTCAGTTCAATGTTCTTTCCACTGAAATAACCCCTTTCACAGGTATCTGTTTAGTGAACCTACAGAGTTTCACAATTGTCAGTCATAAAATAGATAGTATTAGAAGAATGACCATTTAAGATAAATGAGCTCTTTATGGAAAAGAAAGGAAAGACTATATAGGATATGTTAGGAATAATAATGTAGGACTTACCCAATATCAGTGAAGTCTTGGTTCAGATCAAGAAGAAGGCTCTCAGGCAAGGAGAACAACTTGTTCATAACCTCCTACAGACAATCATATTTATTTAATGTAATTCCTCCTCTGGTCTGCTTTCCTTAGGAGAAATTCTTTAAATCATGGCTAGAGTATACCATGGAGTTATCAAAGAGTGGCAGGAACTGTCACAGAAAAATGGAAGAAACTTCTAGATGTCTCAGGGATAACTCAAACTCAACCTATCTGAGAACTCATTATATCTTTCCTCTCCAACCCATCCTTCCACTGAACTTTCCTATTTTTGTCTAAGGCATCCCCATTAATCTAATACCCCAGTTTTATAACTTTTGTGTTATCCTTGACTCCTTCTTCTCCCTTACTCCAATCAGTTGTCAAATCTTGCCATTTCTTCCTCCAAAACCTCTCCAGCATTCAACACCTTCTCTCTACTAACACAATTACAACCTAGTTCAGTCTCTCATTAACCTTTGATTACAATGACCTCCTAATTGGCCTCAAGTTTCTCCCTACACCAGTTTATTATCTACATAGCTACACAAGTGCTTTTCCTGAAATTCAGATCTGACCACAGTACTCCCTTACTCAGTAAACTCAGTGGTGACTTCCAATTGCCTCTAGGATAAAATATGAATTCTGACTTTGAAGTCCTACAAAGAGAGGCTGATAGGCGATAGAGTGGATACAGCATTTAATTTGATATTAAAAGGGTCTGAGTTCTAAGTCTGACTCAGGCACTTTTTGGCTGTGTAACTCTGAGTATGTCACTTAACCTCTGCCTCAATTTCTTCATCTGTAAAGTGCAGAATATAATATAATAACTTACTTCCCAGAATTGTTGTGAGGATCAAATGAGCTAATATTTGTGAAGTGCTTACCACAGTGCCTGACACATAGCAGGCATTTAATAAATGTTTCCTTCCTTCCTTCCTTCCTTCCTTCCTTCCTTCCTTCCTTCCTTCCTTCCTTCCTTCCTTCCTTCCTTCCTTCCTTCCTTCCTTCCTTCCTTCCTACTTATTTTACAAGAATGCACTCCTTCCTTAACTCAACCCTCCAAATCCCTCATTTCTTTCAAGATTCAGCTCAAGCTCCACCTTTCCTGATTCCCTCAACTCATAATATCCTCTCTCCCTAATGATCTTGTGTCTATTTTGTATTTAATCTGCATATATTTACATATGTACATGTGACCACCATAGGATGAAGCTCCTAGATAGCAGGGGTAATTTTATTTTCTGTCTTTATATCCCTAGCTCCTAGCATAGTTCCTGATATGTAATAGGTGCTTAGTACATGTTTTTTTGATTAATTGATTGAGGTCATACAATTCCCCTGAAATTCAAAAGGGATTCTTCATTAAATTTCTTCAAAAGGTAATGAAAAGGGATAGAGTCAGTGGCTCCTGGCATAACTGATTATGCCAGACAACAGACAAATATTGAGTAAGTGTTGTAACTGAGTAGAAACAATAAGAGCTTTGTCTTAGGATGCTTAAATCCTGACATTCTGGGATTTTGTCTAGAGGCAATAAGGAACTTTTTTCCACTACCTCTCCATCCTACCTTTTCCACATTTTATAGACCTTTACATGCTAGACCTTGCATTAAGTGGTACAAGCATCCCTGCTCTCTTGAGGTCCCCTGCCATGATCTTCAGTTATTCTGTTCATGTTATTGTGTTGCCCCTCTTTCTCCACCCAGAGTCCTTGGCCACAATGAAAGAATACCTAATTAGATTCTATGAGGGATGTATTTCCCCATTCCCTGATATCAAAGTTCCCAACTGGGGAACACTGTCTTCTATACCCTTTTTCTTGTCAAGGTGTGATCTCAAGGCCTTCCTGCATCTGATGTAAGCCATCCCCATCAAAATCCACTGTGCCAATCACTTGGCAATGTCTTAATCAGCAAGGTCCCTGGGCTTCCCCACCTGAGAGCTATTTTACTGTCTCTATTTCCTCTGTCATGGGTTAGGGTCTCCCCTCATTGGGCTTTTGTCTCCTGATCTGAAGCCTCTCCCCAAGTGTGCTCTCTCCCCTGCTCAAATAAATTGAGCCCAGGGGTCAAAATGTCTAATTATATATCTACTGTTTTGCTCTTATGATGATGATGATAAGTAAGATATAACACTGTGTGATGAGAATGGGAATTTGAAGATCTTCCCTGCCCCTTAATAGTACCTAGGAGGGAGTTTGAAGACCTACCATGCTTTGAAAGTAAACGATGTCCTCTAATAGCCTGAATGTAGTCACATGGAGGCTGTGGTGGGAGGAGTTTGCTGAAGGGAAGCAGAGCCCATTTAGTATGCAGTCCTATGTCCAAGATTTAGAAAAAAATTCAATAGCATAAGAGAATATTAATGTAGGAAGAAACTGTGTTCTTCCTCTCATCCAACCTGTTCCACAGACGAGTAATCGGAGACCCAGAAGAGGTACCGTGTTTCCCTGATAATAAGACCTATCCTGAAAATAAGCCCCCCTTACTGTGTAAGATTCCTCTAAAATAAGCCCTCCCCCGAAAATAAGCCCTATTGAGATTGCTACTGTAGTGAAGGTGATCCCCTGCGCTACACGCTACATTACGGTACCCTCTGTATGCACCGCCCCCCCCGTGAAACGCACGCCACGCTCCGAGCTGCATCCAATCAGAGCTGCAGCAGTGAGCATGTCATCCTGTTCTTCCCCAGTGATTTGCTTGCTGGCGCCATTGAGAGCAGTGCCACGGAGGAGAGCTGAGGCAGGACAACATAAGCCCTCCCCTGAAAATAAGCCCTCTGGTGTTTTTCTTTCCAAAAAAATTAATAAGACAGTGTCTTATTATCGGGGAAACACAGTAAAAGAGTTGGCCAAGACTAGACACCTATAAAAATGTATATGCCATAAAACTGAAATTAGTCTAAGTAGACTCATCATATTATTGAGTTCACTTCCCTGTATGTTATTGGAATTGTTTACTAGCTGATCAAGAGCGTTGGCTTCAATTCAACATGACTTCTTTAGGTTTCATATTTATCTCTCTGTTTGTTTGTTTCACCATCATTTGGTAAGGAGTTCAAAGTTTAGTATGGTTCCAAAGAATATGATCTTTTCTTAATCTCCTCTTCCTTTTCCTCCTCCTCCTTCTTTGCCTCTCTCCTTAGTGCTGTCTACTTTTCTTTTCACTTAATAGGTCCTAGAATGATGGAAGACACACACTAGATGCTCAATTAATGGAATGGAAGGTAGAAACTAAGTGCTCAATTAGTGCATGTGCAAAAAAAGAATAAATGGGGGAAAAAGATTAAGAAACTCTGAACCAAAGTAATGTATCCTGGAAAAGATTCTTGGATATCTAGGAATTAAACTATAGGAAAACTATAAAACTAGGAATTAAGCTTTACTCCAGAGCAAAGGCATGAAGCTAACATAAGTCTTTTCTCATGGTAACCTGTAGAGTACTTGTCCTTTCAAATTCCCTAAGCCTACTCACTAAATTAAAAGCAAGATATCTGGCTTCTGTTGAAATTATTTATTTTGTGAAAGTCACAGAGGGGAAAAAAAGAAACCTATTCAGTTTAATAGAGCCATGCCTTTATAGCATAGTAGAATATGGCTAAGAAAACATAAACATTTGATTTACCACTCTTCACACCAGAGAGTTTGGGTATTTGGAAAATCTTCAACTGGATAACCACACCATGGAAATAAAGCAGCAAATTGTTCTCACCAGAAGACTCTATGTCTATTACTACTAGCTTAGGGAACCATGGTTACCTGAACAATTCAGTAAGAAGACCTTTACTAATAGTAGCTGGAACTGAACACTAGACTCATGATTGTTCACCAAAGTGGCAACACCCAGAAAGTTTTTCAGTTTGGATAGGCTCACAGTTGCTCATGCATGAGGCCCACTGCATGATGAGACCCAAAAGTCTGGAAGCTTCCAGGGAACATTTGGAACTGATGTATACATGCTTAGTTGCCTACATGATAGAATTCATCACATATTCCAAGAAATTCAAGACGTTAACCTTTCAAAAGAAGACTTATTATGTCATAGCCTTAAATTAATATGGAAAATAGAGCTTAGAGACTAAGCTGTGGATACTCTAAGAACTAATAACCCTTCCCCTTCCCCAGCTCACTTGCCATCCCAAAATATGCTCTAGAAGTTTTTCCTCAGATGGCCAGTGTCTGCTTGTTTTGAAAATGACATCTGGGGGCGGAGTCAAGATGGCGGAGTAGAAACAGGACTTCCGTGGGGCTCCAGCTTCCATCTCCTCCAGTTCATGTAAAAGGGGACTCCAAACAAACTTTGGATCCACAGAACACACAAAATGACACAGAGAAGGTAACCTCCCCCTGAGAACAGCCTGGCAGGAAGTAGCCAATGCAGCACTCTGGGAGCCAACCCCAGCCCAGCTAGAGCCTGAGATTTTAGCCTTAGAGTGGGCCTGACCAGCCCCCAGCTGGAGGGACTTCAGATCACCAGCAGCTGTGGCATTTTCCAGAATTATCAACCCATAGATGCTAAGGACAAAGTGAGAGGTGAGTGCATTGTGGACTTTGGGATCCTGTAGTTTGGGAGTATGGTTGGCCTTTGCCCCCAGGGCAAGAAGCCACTGAGGCAACAGGGCCATGCAACCACCACAACATGGCAGCTTCAGCTCCTGGCCTACATATTGTAGGGGTACCAAGCAAGCAGTCAGAGGGGTAATCACTCTTGCTTTAACCTACTTGGATCTGGATTGCAGTCTAGGGTGGAGGTCCTGGGGTGTGTGACCAGATTGCCAGAGCATGTGGAGGCTTCAGAGATGTAGCAGCAAGCACCCCAGCATCCCCAGGGTGCCTGCCAATATAGGTTCTTGGATCTGCTTTGATAAAGGAAAGCAACTCAAAATAGGTTGACAAGCTTACTTTAATAAGTCAAATATGTATCATTTACCTAGTTCAGGGGAAAAAAGGTCAGCACCCAGAACTTCAGAGTATACAGACAGAATTATCAAGACAGAAACTGATCAAATAGACAGGTTTCCAAACTGTCTAAACATAACATCCATACCAAATCAACATCTGGGTTTTTCAAAGCTGGGGGGCTCTCAACAACAGCTTCCCAGAGTCTCATCTGATCAAATCACAGAACACTTTTCAAAGTGAGCCCCAAAACAAAGCCTCAAATCAGGGTTTATATAGCCTTCTCCTGGCTCAGAGAATGTAACAACCTTCTGGACCCACTGGCCAATCAAAAAATATCTACTGAAAAAGAAGCCTCCCACTCCAGGCTCCAGGTGCACTTTAGCCTAGGAGCAGGGAAGATCTTAAAAATTTACATTCCCATTACAAGAGATAGTACCCAAATAATATCTTCAACAGCTGAGAAAACCCCAACATTTGGGACAAAGCTCCCCTGTCTAGTGGCAGAATCCTACAGTGGCAAAAAGCCCAAAAGTCAAGTAATGAGGTGGCAACATGAGCAGGCAAAAGAAGCAAAGCAAACAGAGATACCCAACTTTACACTCCTATTTTGAGGACAAAAAGGATCAAAGCATGGAATAGGAGGAAGACAGCAAAGTCGAATTCCTGCACCAAAAACTTCCAAGAAAAATACGAGCTGGTGACAGGCCATAGAGGACCTTAAGAAGGATTTTGAAAATCAAATAAGAGAAGTAGAGGAAAAATTGAGAAGAGAAATGAGAACAATGCAAGAAAATTATGAATTGAGAGTCAACAACCTGACTGAAGAAAATAACACCTTAAAAAATAGAGTAACTCAAATGACAAAAGAGGTGTAAAAAGCCAATGAGGAGAAGAATGCCTTAAAAAACCAAATTTGCCAGATGGAAAAAAAATCTCAAAAACTCACTGAAGAGAATCATTCCTTCAGAATTAGATTGGAGAAAATGGAAGCTAGTCACTTTATGAGAAATCAAGATACTATCAAACAGATCCACACCAATGAACAAGTAGAAGGCAATGTGAAATACCTCATTGGGAAAACCACTAGCCAGGAAAATAGATCCAGGAGAGATAATTTAAAAAATATTGGACTACCTGAAAGTCATGATCAAAAAATGAATCTAAAAATCATCCTTCAAGAAATTCTCAAGGAAAATTTCCCTGATGTTTTAGAATCAGAGGGCAAAATGGAGGTTGAAAGAATCCACTGGTCACCTCCTGATAAAGATCCCAATAAGAAAACTCCTAGGAATATTATAGCCAGGTTACAGAGTTCCCAGATCAAGGAGAAAATACTACAAGGAGACAGGAAGAAATAATTTGAATATTGTGGAAACACAATCAGGATAACCCAGGATCTGGCAGCTTCTACACTGAGGGATTGAAGGGCTTGGAATATGATATTCCAGACGTCAAAGGATCTGGGATTAAAACCAAGAATCACTCACCCAGCAAAACTGAGTATCATGTTTCAGGGGAATATATGGTCATTCAGTGGAATGGAGGACTTTCAAGCATTATTGATGAAAAAAACAGAGTTGAATAAGAAATTTGACATTCAGATACAAGAAGCAAGAGAAGCATGAGAAGGTAAACAGGGAAAAGAAATCATAAGGAACTTATCAAAGTTGAACTATTTCCTTCCCTACATGGAAAATCTATAATTGTAACTAATGAAACTTTTCTCAGTATGAGAATAGTTGAAGGGAATAGAAATGTGTGTGTGTGTATATATATATATATATATATATATATATATGTATATGTATATACACATATATACATACATACAGTCCAAAAAGAGTAGTTATGTCTAGTTCTGTTAAGATTCTAAATAAAAAGACCCTCTCAGCAATGACTACAATCAATTCCCATGCAATTTTGGCTGCTATGATTACAAAAAACTATTCAACAAATTAAATTTGACCAATGTTATTAAGCACCTATGATATGTAAGGTACTACTACATTAGGTCCTGGATATATTAAGATAAACAACAAACTCCTTTCCCTTAAAAGGCATTAAAGGAAAGAGATATGTATGTAAAGAATTAGGTATAATATGATAAGTGCACAAGAGAGGATCACTAGAGTGGTCTAATTTAATAATTTAAGAAATAATTTAAGATCATAAATGTAGATTTAGAAAGAATAATAAGATCATAAATATGACAATAATTAATGATAATAAGGACTTTAAAGTTTTCAAAACTCCTTTCTGGTGTTATCTCATTTGGGCCTCATAAAAAGCCTGTGAGTTAGGTGTTCTGAGGCAGAGAATGATTAAGTGGTTTGCCCTGGTTGGCCTATTAAATGTCATAGGCAGGATTTGAATTCATGTCTTTCTGACTCCACAGGCCCAGGAGTCTATCCATAGTGCTGGGCCATCTACCCCAAATCCTTTTTACAGAAGATAAAACAGAGACCCAAGGAAGCTTAGTGAGTAGAGGAAACCCCAATGAAAGTACCTTATTCCCAAGCACATTTCCAAATAATATCAAGTAATATTTGTAGTAGACTTAAGATATCTAACTGTAATATTACTGTTAGAGGACTGGATGCATATTCAGAAAACCTGGTATAGAATCATAGATTCTGGAAGGGGCCTTAGCAGTCATCCAAATAAACAATTTATTTGATAGATAAGCAATATTAGGCCCAAACTACTTAAAGTTTAGTTCCTCTTTTAACATCACATAGTCTCTAAATAGTAGAGCTTGGATTTTTCTCTTTTTGCTATACCAAGCAATACTAGTCCTAGGTCCTTACTGTCTGTGTGACCAAGAACAATTCATTTCCTCTCTCTGAGCCTTTTGATAAAATAAGAGATTTGGACTTCAGGGACCAAACTTCAGAAGACCAAATCTAGCTTCTGCCTTTTTTTTTGTACATCCTAGCAATGAATGTTGTTTTACATTTTAAAGTACAACAAATCTTAATTTTAAAATGTCAAAAACAAAACAAACAAAAAAACATCCTTGGCTCCATATAAAGCTCCATGCATGACTTCTAAGGCTACTTTCAAAATATGATTCTATCCTAGGTTTTCTGTACCCAAATCCAGTTCTCCATTCATTATACTGCATATACACACACAGACTCATGAACACACACACACCCATTATATGTATATAGATCTATATACACATACATATGTGTATACATATATGTGTGTAAATATATACATGTATATATGTGTGTATACATCTATATACTAAGTTAGCTACAAATAATACTCAATATTATTCAGAAATGTGCTTTGGAATAAGGTACTGTCAACTGGGTACCCTCTGCTTGTATGGGCCACACAAAATCAAGCAGAGCACTAAATTTGACCATTGGCCAAATTTAAGAAAAATTATCTGATCTCTGGACTAGATAGATGAACACAAGGGCAACTTCAACTCCAACATCTTATGAATACCATACAGCTCTTCTTGTGCTTAGTTTTCTAGTGGTATGAAAATGAATCCCGCTTCAGTTACTCATTACCTTGATCCTTGAACATCTCACTTAAATTCCCTGGGATTCAGTTTCCTCATATGTACCATAAGGGGATAGATGGTTTTGCAAATCTAAATTTATAAACCTATATATGAATATAATTCCATGCCAAATAATTACTTGACTGCTAGAAATAATTCTTAATTCTTCCCCCACCCCCTTTTTTAGCCAATCCTTGGGAAGGATAAAAGTAATTTCATGATATTTTCATTCACAGAAAAGCAAAAACCAAAGGAGTGGGGTTTGGAGTTTGTCTGCAGTTGCACTACATAAATACATCTCCCTTTACATTTTACATTCAGTTCTTCAGTGAGATGCTGCATGGTGTTCTTGGAACCTGAAGACAGAAATTGACCAGAATTTATGAAGAGGTAATCAACTCTTTCTCGCCTACTGAAACTGGTGAATGTGTGGAAGCGTGGCTTAGAGAACCTGTTCTTTTTGTTGGGGAACAGATGTCTGGGAGCTTTTTGGCAGGCCCCACTCTGTCAAACAGTCCAGTTTTGACAGTTAGTTGCTTGAGGGACGGATGAAATGCAAAGCATTTCTGATCAGAATATCATATTCATCTGGATGTTAATTACTGTGTCTGCCTTGGTATAAATAATTAATTATGCAAAACCCACACAGCTGCGGACAGAGTTAAGTGACTGGCTGTCAATGTCTCACAGTTCTAGAAAGGATAAAGAGATTTGGAGAATAAGCTCTTTAACTGGTGGAGCTTGCTTGTCCTGATCAGCTGAGATAGTATTGAAATTGAGCAAGCTCTCTCTCTCTCTCTCTGTTTCTCTGTCTTTCTCTCTTTTCTCTTCTCCCCAATCCCCATCTTTTCCTCTTTTTTTCTACCTAAAGGCTCATCCCCCAGCTTAGGTTTTTCAGGCCTAATAATACTGATTTTCTTTTTCTCATAGATATTGCTGTGGCAGACTGAGAACCCAAAGTCACCTCAGATTGTCCATCTGAGTCAGACGCACGATGCTCTTTGGCTCTGTCATCGCATCCATAAATCTCCCAAGCTTCATGTGTCTCAGGAAGGTAAAAAATGAATCACATGGAATTCTACTGTGTCCTTTTTTTAATTAGGGGGGGAAGGAAGATTCCAGGTTTTAGTTTGAAGATTGGTGATAATGTACTTGAATGTCGTTAATCATGGACTCTGCTTATGCTTTCAAAACCAATTAAATTTCAGAATATAGGCTAGAGTGCCCAAGTAGTTCCTGGTTCTGCTCCTTATGTCTATGCAACTTTGGGAAATCATTTAACACCCATGGATCTCAATGTTTTCATCTGTAAGAGGAGGAAGCTGGACTAAATTATAAGGTCTCTTCCAACTTTAAATCCTATGAAATACACCTGTCTTTCTGATTTGACATCTATACTCACTGACCTAAGTGGAAAATAATATTGTACATATACAAGTAGGGGTAGTATGATGTAGTAGAAACTTGTCTTTCTTGTCCATCCTTCACACAGATGTAAAAGTGATTTTCCTCACATACAGCTCTGACTATGTCACTTGCTTACTCAGTCAACTCCTGTGACTGTTGCCTCTAAAATAAAATGGATTTTTTTTTGTTTTGGCTTAAAATTCTTCATAATTTGGTCATAAGTGTCAAAAGTTGACACTTTTCTGCCTTTATTCTATATGACTTTCCTTCTTGAATTCTATAGTCCAACCAAACTGGCTTTCTTTCTCTTCTTCACAAATGACACTCCCCCACCCACATCAGTACCTTTCCTCTGACAGTCTCTGATTCCTAGAATGCACTGTATCCTGCCACCTCTAAGAATTCCTTGTTTCCTTCAAGACTCAGATGAAGCAATACTTTCTACATAAAGCGTCTCCTGATTCTCCCAACTATTCATTACTTCTCACCCACAGTTACCTTGTATTGATTTTCTATTCTTTTTGTGTGTTCTTACATATGTACGCATGTCTCCCCTGATTTAATGAAATTTCCCTGAAGAAAAGGACTCTTTTATATCTATATTTATATCTTCTAGCTTAGTGTCTGGCACATAGTAGGTGATTAACAAATCTGTACTGACTGATTGTTTTCAACAATTATCATAGTTGTCATTAGAGGCCTGATGTTCAAATTCTACCTTGGACATTACTATCTATGTGATCTTGTGCAGGCCATTTTTTCCAATATGAGTCCCACTTATGAAATGAAGGGATTGGATTCCATATCTAAGGTTCTTCAGTGCTCTAAATTTTCCCAATACTATCTAGAAATACAAGCAAATAGTATAATTTAAACTATGACTTGAATTTAGGCTTAGTCTATAAGATTGAGGGTGAATTAATTTTTTATTCTGTGTTTCTCTCCTGTAAACTAAGAAAGACTGGCTTTATGATCCATAAAGTCCTTTCCATCTATAAATCTTATTGTCCTAAATATTCTTTCCCATTCAACCAAGTTTGTCATAACACTGTTTCCTGCAGGAACAGGACTATCCTCAAACTAAATCATTAGAAGCATTTTCACCAATTTCTGTGTGTACAAATATTGACATCACTACAGATGACACAACAAAAAATGAATGTTGTTATGTAGGAGCTGTAGGATCTCATTTTGATGAAACAAGAATAGAAATACAAAATGCGATAGGTCTTTCTTGACCATGAAATAACTGTAGAGTTGTAGCTAAAAGGTTTTTTTTCACCTGTAAAGTAGGAGCTGGAGCAAAAAAAGCAGGTCCAAACTCTACCCCTGTTGAAGTTAAAAGGGACTCAAAATAGGAGCCCATAAAGATTGCCTGTTGTTGTTCTATCATTTGGTGGCATTGAGGTACTTGTAGTGAGGAGAAAGCTTTCCTCCTGACCAGTAATAGGAGCACACTCTAGCATAAAGTATGTATATTTTTAATCTAATAATTTAAAGAAAAAAGAAGTGGAGACTGGAGAGAATTTTGACTCTGGATGGTATACATTCAACAAAGATTTATTAAGTAGGTCTTGTGCGTCCAGTAGTGTCAAGTTCTGGTTGTGTTTAGGGGAGAATCTGTTTATCAATAAGCATTTATTAAACACTTACCATGTGCCAGATACTATGCTGAATGTTGGGGAGTCAAAGAAATGCAAAAAACAAAACAAACAACAACAACAAACATGGTCCCTGCCCTCGAGGAGATCACATTCTTATGAAGGAGACAAATTTTGATATATACAAAGAGTTCATGGAAGATCATCCCAAAGGGATGGCATTCACAATGGGGGTGGGGAATTGTGAATGGAAACTGGGGAGGTCTCCTGTGGAAGGCAGGATCTGAACTGTCTTGAAGGAATCCAGGAAAGCCAATAGGCAGGGGTAAGGGTTCAGAGTATTCCAGGTGTAGGACACAGCCATTGAAAAAGTAGAAAGTTGAGGGATGGAGTGTCTTGTACTAGGAAGAAAAATAAAGGCAAGTATTACTAAGATTATAAAGTACTAAGAGGGAAGTAAACATGAGAAGACAGTAAAGATAGGAAGCTACAATGTTTTTAACCTTTTTAAACTTTAAATATGATATTTTATATTTGACGCTAGGGGGCTAGTAGGGAACTGTTGGAGTTTATTGACTCAGAGAGTGACAAAATAAACCTGGGTTTTAGGAAGATCACATTGCCAGCCAACTGAAAAATGAATTAGAGTGGTTGAGGGTGGGGTGGGTGGTAGAGTAGAGGGAGAGACAAGGCAGAAAGACCAACTATCAGCCTATTTCAATAATCCAGGTATGAAGTGATGGTGGTGCAACAGGTTGGTGACAGTATGAGTAGAGGGAAGGTAATATGTGGAAGATAGAGGCTGTAAAAACAAAATGAAAAGATAACCCCATATTAGATATGGGGAGTGAGTCAGAGGAATGAAGGATGACAGATAGATTTTGAGCTAGGATGTTGTACTCAGTAGTAATAAGGAACTTTTAAGAAGGGAGAGGTGCATAAAGAGTGATCTTTTTTTGGATGTCTTGAGTTTGAGATGTCTAAGAGAAGCAGTTGGTGAAAAAGTAATTGGTGATGTGAGACTGAGGCTATGGATACTAGAGCTGAATTGATGGATCTGGAAATGAACCACACAAACATTATCATTGAAAACAAGGGAGCTATGAGCACCAAATGAGATAGTATAGAGCGAAAAGAGAAGAGGTCCCAGGATCTCCCAGGCGAGAAACTTACAGTTAGCGGTCCTGACCCAGATAAAGAACCAGCGAAGACAAACTGAAAAGAAATGGTTGGGCAGGAAAGAGAGGAGTAGTAAGTAGTAGAAAGTAATGTCATAAAAATCTAGACAGGAGATAGTATCCAGGAGAAGAGGCTATCAGCAATGTGGAAGACTGCAAAGAGGAGAAAAAAGAAAAGAACTGAGAACGGGTTATTTGATTTGAAAATTAAGACATGTAGGAAAGTGTTGTTACCAAAAAAAAACTCAAAAAATGATCGAATTTGGGGAACTTAGAATTGACTGGTGAGCAGAAGACAAATAAGTGAAGTGAAGCAACTAGAGAAAATTTTTAAAAACAAATGATTAAAGATAATGTGTAAGGATGTAAAGACCAGGGTCATAAGTCTTTGATTTATGCTTGTAGCCCTCCAGAACATCATCATAATTATCATATTCATAAGAATAGCATGTGATGTTAAAATGAACGAACAATTAAAGTATTCATTATTATAAGCTTATTAAGTACTTACCATTAGATAAAAGGAAATGCATGTAGCCATTTAGAATACTTCATCAGTGTTCTTTAAGGGTATATAACAAATATGATGCTGAATTTCTTTATCTATTAGTGTCTGCAATGTTCAAACTTTTTGGTTAGTCCTTGTGTAAATAATAACAGTTTTCCATTTAGGCCATTTCTTGTAACATTTCCTACTGAGAAGAGAATACTTCAGTGGTACATATCTTTCTCTAAATATTTGAAAGCTATCATATCACACCTCATTATGGCATGGAGGTAATACTGAATTCTCCTCCTCCTCCTTTTCCTCCTCTTCTTCTTCCTCCTCCTCCTCCTTCTCTTCTTCTTCTTCTTCTTCTTCTTCTTCTTCTTCTTCTTCTTCTTCTTCTTCTTCTTCTTCT
>NW_027187298.1:4846083-4865073 GCF_028583685.1 Petaurus breviceps papuanus | reverse complement strand
CTTCTTCTTCTTCTTCTTCTTCTTCTTCTTCTTCTTCTTCTTCTTCTCCTTCTTCTTCTTCTTCTTCTTCTTCTTCTCCTTCTTCTCCTTCTTCTCCTTCTTCTCCTCCTTCTTCTCCTTCTTCTCCTTCTTCTCCTTCTTCTTCTTCTTCTTCTTCTTCTTCTTCTTCTTCTCCTTCTTCTCCTTCTTCTCCTTCTTCTTCTCCTTCTTCTCCTTCTTCTCCTTCTTCTCCTTCTTCTTCTTCTTCTTCTTCTTCTTCTTCTTCTTCTTCTTCTTCTTCTTCTTCTTCTTCTTCTTCTTCTTCTTCTTCTTCTCCTTCTTCTCCTTACCTTTTCCCTTCCCCTCCCCCTCTTTCCCCTTTCACTTCTTCTGCCCCTTCCCCTCCTTCTCTTCTTCCTCCTTCTCTCCAGAGCCACTGGTGCTCTATCCATTGCACCACCTCACTGCCCCATAATGCTGACTTCTTGACCATTGTTCTACTGGCCTGTTAGTTCTAGCAGACTTTATCATTCTCTAAACTATATATAATAAAAAAATAAGTTCATCAAAGTTGCAGAATATAAAATAAATCTACATGAATCATTAACATTTCTGTATATTACCACAAAATCCATCAGGAAGAGTTAGAAAGATAAATCCAACTAAAAATAACTACGGAATATATAACATACTTGAGAGTCTACCTACCCAGATGCAAACAGGAAGTATATAAATGGACACTCTTCACCTCCTGGAATGAGGAAGGGGTTAGAAAAGGCACCCTAAAAATTTTCTGTTTCACCAAGCCCTGCTCTGCTTACCATTACTGGCAGAGATCCCACGCTGTAGTCAAAACATTTTTTAAAAATGTACAAAATCTTTTGTGAAGATGAATCCACTGAAATGTGAACAGCTCTTATTGCAAGAGAAATCAGCAACTATCACATCCAAATAGCAGCCCTGAGTAAAACAAGACTGGTAAATGAAGACCAGCTTACAAAAGTTGGAGCTGGATAAACATTTTATTGAGAGTTTGCAGTGATAGGGGGAGCTGTGAAGCTGGTGTAAGTTTTGAAATCAAAACTAATCCAGTCAACAAGCTTGCATGCTTCCCAAAAGAAGTGAATGAACGATAGACTCATGACAATGCAATTGCTGCTTGCAGTAAAGTGCCACACCACCATTATCGATACATATGCTCTCACCAGGACAAACCCTGACGAGGTGAAAGAAAAATTTTATGATACTGGAGACCCTCATTATCAATGTGCCAAAAGAGGTCAAGCTTATAATTGTGGGCAACTTTAATGCCAAAGAAGGCACAGACTATCAAACATGGCAGGGAATCCTTGGGAGGAATGGAGTCAGAAATAGCAATAGTAACGGTCACAATACTGAAAATTTATGCATCTCATGACCTTCTCATCACCAACACTGGCTTCCATTTACCTAAATGCAATAAAATGTCATTGATGCACCCTCACTACAAACATTGGCATTTAATCAACCATGTAATTGTAAGAAGAGACAGATGTGACAGTGATTAAGGCAGTGTGTGATTCAGAGTGCCCTTTGTAGCATGGACATATCCTTTCCAAGCTAAATATTCTCATTCAACAAAAGGGGCAACCCCAAGGCAAGATTACTATCAGAAGACTTGATATCAACAGATCATAGTACTCCTCCCTTCTTGAACAGTGTTGCTAACTTGGAAGGAAAGCTGAACCAAAACACCACTGGAAGCAGGGGAGCATAAAAGAAGTGAGCAGTTTTCAGATATTTGATATACAGCACTGGATTTACTCATGTGATCAGAACATGCACAAACAACAAGATTGGTTTGATGAAAATGATGGGGAAATTCAGAAGCTGCTAAATGAAAAACAAGAACTCTACAGTGTTTCCTAGCAGGATAGTCCATCCATTGCTAAGAATGCAGTGTTTAAATCCATAAAAAAATAAAGTGTGAATGAAGCTCAGGGAGATAAAGGCTTCTTGGAACAGTCTGATGAAATTAATTCTACACTTAATAGTAACACTACAAAATGTTTTTATGATACCCTGAAGGCTTTTTTTGGGCCAAAGACCTATGGTGCATCTTAGCTACTTATTACTGATGGATCCACATTGATAAGTGATAAGGACATGGTCCTGGGGAGATGGGCCAAACACTTCCAGAATGTTCTCCACAGACCATTATCAACCAATGCTAAAGTCATTGACTGTATACCTAATGTTGAAGCCAATCCCTCTTTAGCCAAACATACAACTTAAAAAGAGGTTTTGAGGGCCTCTAGGCTCTTCTCATGTGGTAAAGTGCCTGACACTAATTCTATTCTAGCTGAGATTTGCAAGGCAAGGGTTCCACTGAAATCTTCTTAGTTATATAGCAAGAGGAGATTATTTCCCTGGAATTCAAACATGCCTCTATTGTTCATATCTATAAAGGAAAAGGAAATATGTTGCCTGTGATGATCACAGGGTGTCTCATTGCCAGTACGGTTCTTGCCAGAGATCTCCTTAGTAGACTGATTTTTTACCTGATAGATACCCACCTACTTGAGAACCAGTGTGGTTTCAGAAAGGACTGAGGATTGATCAATGTGATATTTACTGCCTGACAACTCCAGGAAAAATGCCAGGAACAGAATAGAGGTCTGTACACATTTGTCGACATGACCAAGGCTTTTTATATTTATTGTTAGTTATGAGGACTTCTAAAAAATCATAACAAAATTTGGTTGCCTGTTCATGAGTATTGTATGCCAATTTTCTGAATGCATGCATGCACATGTTCTGCATAATGAATGTTATTCTTACACCTTCCATAGCACCAATGAAGTTAATCAGGAATGTGTGTTTGCTCCCATGATTTTTAGCTGATGTTTTCAATGATGTTGTTGGATGCCTTCAAAGAGGACAAAAATGGAATCAAGGTCAGCTACTGTACTGTCTGTAAATTGTGTAACTTAAAAAGGTTAAAAGCAAAGACTAAAGTGGAAGAAGAGTTGGTGT
Organism: Petaurus breviceps papuanus; assembly: GCF_028583685.1. Classification (NCBI taxonomy): domain Eukaryota; kingdom Metazoa; phylum Chordata; class Mammalia; order Diprotodontia; family Petauridae; genus Petaurus; species Petaurus breviceps. Next base: position 4,862,079 of record NW_027187298.1, on the reverse strand, counting down.
ACAACTTTTTGTTTGCAGACGATTGTGCACTCACTGCAGTTTCTGAGATTGAGACAGAAAAGAGTGGATCAATTCTGTTGCTTATGCCAATTTTCATCCCATGATTAAGACCAAGAAGACAGGAGTTCTCTACCAGGCACTATCACACCATTACATGGAACCATCAGTTACAGCAAATGAACAAAATTTGAATGTTCTGGATAAGTTCACTTACCTGGGCAGTTGTTGTTTGGCCTTCATTCTGGAAGACAACCATGGCATCAGGGAGGTGATGCCATGGCATACAAGTGAATTGGATTCAAGTAATTGAGGGCTGTGCAAAGTCACCAGCATAATATGATATGATGTGATGTGATATAATATAATGTAACATAATACAATATGATATGACATGACATCATATCATATATATCATATATACAACATGTCATCGCAAGCCTAATAAAAATAAAATATCTAAATTTTATGATGTTTTAAAGGTTTGTGATGGTGGGAGCAGTATAGGAAAGTGAAATTATACTTAAAGTATGGTTTCACATCAAGACATGAGAGACTCCAAAGGCTTATTTACTCGAAGAAAACAATTATCTTCAACACACTGCATCTTGACAGTCACACAACTACCTGAGAGGTGGAATCAATAAAAGATGTTCCCTTATGTTCTTTTACTTTAACTGCAAACTATTATTTAGTATTTTTTTTTAATTCAACACCTTTTCTCACTGTTTCTTTTGTGGTAATTTTTTCTTTCTCCATACATTTTCCACACCCAAATAATGCTTGTCTACTGCCCACCCATTAAAACATAACTCAAATGCCCTTTGCTCATAGACATCTTCCTTGATCTCTCAAATTAATGATGACCCTTTCCTACTGACTCTCATATAACATCTTTTGTGTTTATTCTCTCATGAATATATCATAGATGTTTAAAAATTTGTTTTCTTAATTTCTTAAAACATTTTGTATAATTCCTTTTCTTTTATATTCAATTATATGGATATATAATCATATCATAGCATCATAGGTTTGTAGATTTAAAATAGGAAGGAACTTAGAGGTAATATATTATACCCTTTTCATTTAGCAGATGAGGAAACTGAGCAGAGGTTAAGTGAATTGCTTAAGATCACACAGATCACAGTAAGTGGAAGACCTAAGATCATTCTATGACACTGCAAGCTCCTTGAGAACAAGGATTATCTCATCTTTTCCCCTATCTTTGTATCCTCAGTGCCAAACACAGTGCAATAACAAACATTTTTGGATTTGCTATTGAATTGTGTGTCAAATCACTAACCACTATAAGGTACATGGGAGCAAGGGCCATGTCTTATCTCATCTTGATATCTCCCTAGCATGAATTACAGTAGATTCTTAATAAATGTACGGTGATTTGAATTGATTTCATCATGTTTCTTGACTTTTTAAAAAATATGTGACTTAGAATAAAATTATGTTTTGAAGATATCTAAGATGTCTTCCATGCACATATTAAAATATATTAATATCTTAATAGATTTAAAGTTGAAAAGGACATTAGAGATTTCATAATTTGATGCATCATTTTATAAATGGTGAAACCAAATCTCACTGAAGGGAAGTTCATTGCCAAAGGTTGTGGAGGCTATGAGTAATAGAACCAGAATGTGAATCCAGTTACCCTGCCTCCAAATCCAATAGAGAAGTCTGGCTATTCACCGGTCATGCCTCACCCTTGCCATGTGACTAGTCCATATTTCTTTAATATTTATGCCTGTTTTCCTCCAAAGTTCCTTATTGGTTATGTATTGTGGACTGCTCACTCCTATCATGTGATTTCCAATTATCCTCAATATGATCATAATTTTCAGTTTTTCACGAACTGTTGTTACAATCCTGTTAGGTTGTAAGCGCAGAAGAGAAAATCAGGCCAAGCGTATCTCAGGATTACCAGTGTACTGACCATACATTGGGTTGTCCAAGATCTCTAAAAAGAGACAAATGGATGCTCAATGTATTGGATGCATTCTCTTGTTTACAAAATAGTTGGACCGGAATTGTAGAGGATGAAAAGGTGTGGGATAGGGGTGGATAGATGGCACAGTGAATAGAGCACCAGTCCTGGAGTCAGGAGGACCTGAGTTCAAATCTGGCCTCATATACATAGCACATAAACTAGCCGTGTGACCTTGGGCAAGTCACTTAATCCCAACTGCCCTCCCCCCCAAAAAAAGCAAAAGAAAAGTGTGGGATGGGTGGAAATCTGCATTGAAGTACTAAGTACTAAGCGTTTTACACAATTTTAGGTGTGGGAGTGGGGTTAAATATATAAAATGTCGTCAAGAGATTTGCACCCTAGTTTAGGGAGATAAGATCAGAATGTATTCAATGTAAAGGAAACATATCTTCATTATTTATTGAGCTAGCTGTAAATAATTCTGAATTTAGGATTCCTTATGTGCAAAGTAAATTATGTTAAATAAGAAGACCTTATATTTACATAGCATTTTGCCTTTAACAAGTCCTACATACATAATTTCATTTGATTCTCTTAGAGATAGTGCAAGTAAGAAGTACCCTCATTTTATCGAAGAGAAAACTGGATTTCCAAGAAGGAAAGTGCTTATTCAAAGCCAAACAAGTGGTAGGTAATGGGATTTGGACAGAAACCTATTTCTTTCAACCCTAAGACCACAACTTATTCTACTGATATGCTTCAATTCAATTCAACAAAGATTTAATAAATACCCATTACACACAAGGCACTATGTCGAGGGCTGGGGACACAAACAGAATGAAAACTACAGATGAACCTCAAGAAGCTTTTACTCCATTAGGAGGATGAGTATATAGTTATGTAAATAAATATAAGTGTAACTGAGTTAGTCAACATTTATTAAGTACCCACTATATTTCAAACACTGTACTTAGTTCTGCGGATGCTAAAAGAGGCAAAAGACAGTCCCTGACCTCAAGTAACTCACAGTCTAATAGGTGAGACAAGAAGCAAACAAATAAGCGATAGGCAGGATAAATAGAAAATAAATAAGAGAGGGAAAACACTGAAATTAAAAGTGTTTGCAAACAGATTCTTGTAGAAGACTAGATTTTACCTGGGACTTAAAGGAAGCCAAGGAAATTAGTGTGTAGAAATGAGAAGGAGAACATTCCAAGCATCACGGAGAACCAGTGAAAATGCGTGGAGTTAGGAAATGGAGTATCCTGTTCAGGTAAGAGGGGGCTAGGTTATGAAGGTCTTTGAACATAAAAAAGAGGATTTTGCATTTGGTACTAGAGGCAACAGGGAAGCACTGGAGTTTCTTGAGTAATAGGGTAATATGGTAACTTCAGGAAAATCACTTTAGTGGCTGAATGTGGGATGTGTTGGAGTGGTGAGAAACTTGAAGCAGTAAACATACCATCAGGCTGCTTGCAGTAATGAAGGCATGAGATGATGAAAGTCTGTACCAATGTGGCAATGTAAAAAGAGAGAAGGGAGTTTATTGGAGAGATGTTACAAAAATGAAATCAATAGGCTTTGGCAATAGATGGGAAATGGGGAGGCATGGAAGATGGTAAGGAGTTGAGGATGACAGCTAAATTGTGATCCTGAGGGACTGAGAAGTAGTTGTTAACCTTTATAGTAATAGGGAAAGTATGCAGTGTAGAGTGTTTAAGGAAGGATAATGAGTTTAATTTTGGTCCTGTTGAGTTTAAGATGTCTACTAATGTCGAATTCAAGATGTCTGAAAGGCAGTTGGAGATTGGAGGTCAATGGAAAGATTAAGGCAGGGTAGGTAGTTTTGAGAATTCTCAGAATAGAGATGGTAATTAAATTCATGGAAGTTGATGAGATCACCAAGGGAAGTAATATAGAAGAAGAAGAGAAGACCCAGGACAGAACACAATGGGATACCTAGACTTGGAAGATGACATCTGGGTACGGATTCAACAAAGGACTGAGGAGTGTTCAGATAAGGAGGAAGAAAGACCCCCTCAATGTAGAGGAATCACTCAAGCCTTTTTGGAGGACGTGTTAAAAGAATTCCATGGTGTGTTTCTAAAACATTTTTAAAAGCCTCCTCAGACCTGCCAAAACAAATTACTATTATCTGGTGATTCATGTTGGCACAGTTGATACTGTAAGAAGAAGTCCAGAAAACAATGCCAAAGATTACAAAGTCCTAAGCAAGAAGCTAAATCATAGTACATATGCTGGGTTTTCCGCCCAGTGAATGAATGGAAGTGATGCAGAAGATGAAAATTGATTTAGGAAATGTCTAGCTGACTAAGAAAATGCTCTTTGGGAATAGGACATCTCAGGACCACGAATTTAAATATAATTATGACAGACTCTGGCCAGGAATGGAGCCTACCTAATATGAGAGACAGACAGACAGACAGACAGATAGATAGATAGATATGTACATACATACATACATAGATGGATGGATGGACGTATGAACAAAGCACTTGTTAAGAACACACCATGTGCCAGGAATTGTGCTAAGCCCTGAACATAAAAATGCACACAAACAGGGCAATCTGCCATCAAGGAGCTTATGTTCTAATGAGGGAAAACAACACATAAACTGAAAGAAGGAGAGAAACATGTAGGGTGATGTGGTATGGAAATGGTGGCCTGGAAGGAAACTGAAAGCCTGGTTCTATCTAATATAAAGTAATGACTCACCTGTGAGAGGTGAGGGTACAAGGCAGAGTACAACGTTCCAATGGGGATAATGAGGTAAGATGAATATGATGACTGACAAGTGAAAGAAAAAGCATTTATTAACTATTTATAATGTACAAAGCTCTGGGGAAACAAATAGCCAAGTAAGATAATCCCTGATCTCAAGGAGCTCATATTCCAATGGGGGAGACAACATAAATGTTGCAAGCCACATAAAAATTTCCCAATTGTGAAGCAGCTGGTAAAGCCTCTTCTTTAATGCCATTTACCACTGATAAAATCATACCATTTTTGGATATTGCCAAGGATTTGGTGATAAGAACTTTCTTTTCTGGGTCGTCAGTAACTATACCTGTGGTACCCACAGAAGAAGTAGTCAGGCTGTAGCCCCACAGTGGTTTGATTCCTGAGATAATAAATGAGGCTGGGCTAGAAGCACAAATTGGGGTTGGGAAGGGGGTTTTCCCACTCCTGAAGCTCTAGGGTTTACTGGACAAGTCAGTGACTGTTGGTCAGCATAATAAATAAAAGCAGTATGATATGGACACATTTAGGAAGTAGGGATTTCTTTTCATAGTGTCGAGGAAATGTAATATAAAGAGTTTTTAAATAAAAATAGAGGAAGGAGAAAAGAACCTAAGAATATTCACAATCTTAGACACCACAGAGATTCGATAAAATAAAGGAAGAATAGCATTTGAAATACCAAAAGTTCCCAGTGACAAAACCCCAAAGGTGGTAAAGCTGCAGCCTAAAGGAATGTATCTTACGAATCAGAATGTAATCATCAAGGGAAAAATTTGATTTTTAACAAAGAAGAGAGATTTGGAGTATTCCCCTCAAAAAACAAACAGAGGTGAGTAGGTTATTTAACTTGCAAATATCCACAGAAACAGAAAAAAAAGAAAAGTTGAGTACAATTATCAAGAAAAAATACTTAGCAATGATACATGTTTATATTCATTACTTTGAGAGAGAGAGAATTGAGGAAGAGAATAGGGAAGAGACAGGAAAAAGAGAAGGAAAGAGAAGATTAGAGGGGGAGAGGGAAAAAGGGGGAGAGAGAAACACAGAGAGAGCAAAACAGAGATAACAGAAAGAGAGGTATTTAGAAGTTAACATAGGACTCATAAACACCTAGGTTTAAAGCACACCTTTCGCAAAAAAACTGTCACTTGTGGCAGTCACTTAACCTCTCAATGTCCAAGGCAACTCTCTAAGATAGTAAATTGGAGAATGATGGTTGATCTGTATTGGCAGCTGGGATTTTCTCATCTGAAGCTCCCTACCATGATAAAAACACCAAATTAAAAAAAAAAGCATATATGTGTGTATGTATTATATGTGTATATGTTTATACAATACATTATTGTAGATCTTTCTTAATGGTTTTTAGGTCAATAATAAATGATAGGCAATGGCGAGCCATTGGAGAGGTTTGAACAGGGGAAGATTACTCTTCATAAGGAAGATTAATCTGGCAACAGAAGGACGAATAAGTTTGAAAAAGGCAGATTAGAGGCAGAATCCAGTTGGTACAGCTGTTTCAAGGGCAGAATAATTTGGAATTTATAATAAGGAAGGGATAGATGCCAGGGACTTTGCTTTTCTTTTGCCCAAACAAATTGTGAGGGCACACAATGCATAGGCTGAGGGTGCCAAAGACCAACTTTGCTTACTTTATTATTTTGCCAACCCTGGTCATCAAGTCGTGTGGTCTTGGCATCCAATCATTCACAGCTTGTTTCCTGGAGTGGTTGCCCCCAGGAGTATGCTGGGCTGTCCTAATATAATCACATTCTTACTCAACACCCCCGTCACTAACAGCCTGCCACGTCCAGATGGCTGGACTAGGTTTGGGGCTGTGAAAGTAGTCATAGAATTATAGGATCTTAAGATTTAGAGTAAGAGCAGAACTTAGAAATCATGGAGCCCACTTCCCTCATTTTAAATAGGAGAAAGCTGAGCATCAGGGAAGAGAAGTGACTTATATAACAATAACCAGAGGTTTTTGTTGTTGTTGTTATTGTTTTGGGTTTTTTTGTTGTTTTTGTTTTTTTTAATATTTGGTATCAAACAGGTGACCCACTGACTAAAAACACTCTGGTAGTTCCTCAGAAGCAGATTAAAATGTAATTGGGAAGTATTTAACAAAATAAATAAAAAATAATAAAAGAAATAGTATCACATTTTAAAACTAAGCTAATATGTGTCCCATAGGAATTCTGATGTGTAGATTATTGGTTCCCATTCCTATTTGAGTTTGACACCACTGGTTTTCATAATACTTTAAAGTTTACAAAGCACGTTACATATAGTATCTCATTTGAGTCTAAGAGGGAAATTGTACAGGTGTTAGTCTCCTGATTTTATAGATAAGGAAATGGAGGCTCTGAATGGTTCTATTAAATAACTTGTCCATGGTTACACATCTAGGGCAACTAGATGGCACAGTGGATAGAGCTCCTGATCTAGAGTCAGAATGACTCCTCTTTTGGAATTTAAATGCATGACCCTGGGACAGTCATTTAACTGCCTCAATTTTCTCATCTGTAAAATGAGCTAGAGAAGACAATGGCAAACCACTCCAGGATCTTTGGCAAGAAAACCCCAAATGAGATCACAAAGAGTCACATACAACTGAAAACAGCTAAACAGCAACAACACATCTAGTAAGTGTCTGAAGTAGGCTTTGAATCCAGCTCTTCCTTATTCTAAATCTTGCATTCTCTCCACTATATAAGGTGCCTCTCAGTAGTAAGTAAAAGGCAAGGATGTGAATGCAAATTCCCAGACTCCAAAGTCAGTGCTCAGTACATCAAGCTGCCTTGGTCAGTGGGTAGAGAAAGGGATTTCTTTGTGTGCCCTCCTTAGCCACAAGCAGAGTGGCTGTGTCCTCGACTGCATTCTTGGTGTTGTTGGGCTGGCAAAACTTATTACCTGTGAGATTCTGGAGGGGGAAAAGTCACTTTACAGGAATTTTGTTGTATAAAAGGAAAGGGTTGGACCAAATCAGGAACTATCTTTTTTTGTTTCTAGGATTCTTTTAACAGTATGGTTAAATCTCTAGAGCTTTTCTCAAGAATTAATATTTTTTAAATGAGTAAAATAAAAATGCATGGGAATAAAAAGGAAACCAATCACATTAAAATAAAAAATTTCAAAATATTAAAAAAACCAAGTCCATAGATACCAGATTAAAAATTCATAGAGATGGTCTTGAAAATTCCTTCTCTTATTAAATCATATGATCCAATGATCTACCTTTATAACTTGAAGGTATAAATAGAGTACTAGACCTGACTTAAAATCCAGTCTCACATACTTAGCTGTGACCCTCAACAAGTCACTTAAGCCCTAATGGTCCCAGTTTCATCAACTACAAAAGAGAGATATAATGGTTCCCAGAGTTGTTGTGAGGATCAAATAAAATAATATTTGTAAAGCACTTCACAATGTTTGGCACATAGTAGGTACTTTTAAGAGGCTAGTTCCCTTCCCTCTTCCCAATTCAATGTTCTCTTCTGACCAAGGGGTTACTAGCAGTCCATTTGCGCAGGACTCTCCAACAATATTTGCACTTCATTATAAAACCACACAGTCCCTATCAGACAAGGTGGTTAGGGTATCATTGCCTAGATAAATCCAATCTGCTGAGAACCTTTATGTGTCTGTCCTCATTTTCTAAGGTCAGACAGAGGTATTGACCCAGAAGGTGGCAATAAAGTAGATCAAAGAATTCTCCTCTTCTAGTTTCTTTTGTATTTGAATCAATATGTTCATGTGGAAACTCTGTTAGAATAATTAGAATAAAGGGGATATTTCTGTAGTTCTATGAAATTCCAGACCTAACAGTTATCTTCTGTGCTTACCAAGTATTTACTGTTCAGTACAGGGATCCACTGTCGATTTCTGTTCAGATGGATTATTTTCTAAGTGATTGTTGTAGATATATCCCTTTTCCATCACCTTAACTATTTGGGGTTTTTTTTTTGAGGTTTTGTTTATTTGTTTTTACCCCATATATTGGCTTTGGGAGGCCTTGTATTATAGCCTGATAAGTGTCTAGTCTTAGACTTGTTCATAATAGTCACTAAATACATGTTGGTTTATTTGAAAGCTCAAATCAAGCTTGAGCTTTTTCTCACAAGAGGTCTTTCCTGATAACCCTCAGCTGCTATTGTTTCTCTCTTCCCCTGGGAAATTACCTTGGATTTATGATAGGATCATAGATTTAGAACTGGAATATTCAGAGACAGGAAGCCAACATCAGATGATCGATTTAGGAAAGAAAGAAACCATAGAGGTCATTTAGTCCAATCTCTGTTTTATAGATGAGGACACTGAGGCCTAGAGTGATTAAGTGATGTGCCTACTATCAGAGAGACAGAAAATGTTGGTTACATAGATAGTAAGGAGCAGATATAAGAACCCTGCACACTGCCTCCCAATACAGTATGCACCAAACCATAATGTTTCTCTCTCTACATATATATATATATATATGCAGCTGATTAGTTTAACTAAACTATGATATGTTACATTAGAAATCATATAGTTCAACCTCATTTTACAGTTAAGGAAAAATGAGGCACAGAGGTTGTTACTTGCCTAAAGTCATACTTAACAAGCAAAAAGGACAGGATTTAAACCTAGGTTCTTTGACTAAATCAATACGCTTCCCACCTATACAACATTACATCTTTTATTTTCAATCTATTTTGTTTTACTCCTTGGTGTATACATTATTTTTCCCAATAGAGTGTTTTTGATTGAATTTTTTTTTTATTTTTCCTCAATTACATTTAAACAAAAGTGTTTAATATTAATTTAAAAAATTTTTGAGTTCCAAATTCTCTCCCTGCCACCCTGCCCTCCCCCCTCCTTGAGAAGGCAAGAAATTTCATATAGATCATACATGTACAGTCATGCAAAACATTGCCATGTTAGACATTTCATGAAAGAAAAAAAGACCAAAAATCCCCAAAAACAAAACCCAAGAATGAAAAGTTAAAAAAAAGAAAAGTGTGTTTCAATGTGTTTCCATCCGTTTTTTTTTCTCTACAGATGGATAGCATTTTTCCTCATAAATCCTTCAGAATTGTCTTGGATCATTTTATTGTTGAGAATTGCTAAGTCATTTATAGTTGATTACCATATGATAATGATGTACTGTACAATGTTCTGTTTCTGCTTACTTCATTTTGCATCAGTCTTCCCAGGTTTTTCTGAAAACATCCTCATTGTCATCTCTTATATATAGTACAATAGTATTCTATCATAATCATATACCACAGCTTGTTCAGCCATTCCCCAATTGATAGGCTGTTTCCAATGCCCCTCAATTTCCAATACTTTGCCTCCACAGAAGGAGCTACTATAAATATTTCTCTACATATAAGTCCTTTTCCATTTCCTTTAATCTCTTTGGAATACAGACCTAGTAATGGTATCACTGAGTCAAAGGTATGTACTGTTTTATATAGCCATTTGGACAGAATTCCAAATTGCTCTGAAAAGTGGTTGGATCAATTCATAACTCCACTACATTTTCCACATACTCTCCAACATTTGTCATTTTTTCCCCTGTCATATTGGTCAATCTAATAGGTGTGAGGTGCTGTGTCAAAGGTTTGGGGGGGTCGTTGTTTTGTTTTGTTAAAAATTTGCATTTCTCTAATCAAAAATATTTTAGAACTTTTTTTTAATATGACTATAAATAGCTTTGTTTTCTTCATCTGAAAACTACCTATTTGTTTTTTGACCATTTATCAACTGGGAAATGACTTGTAGTCATATAACTTTGACTTATTTACCTATATATTTGAAAAATGAGGCCTTTATAAGAGAAATTTGCTGTAAATCCCCCCCCTCCCCCAATGCACATTTTCTTGCTTTCCTTCTAATCTTTGCTGCATTGGTTTTATTTGTGCAAACCCTTTTGGGCTTAGTGTAATAAAAATGATCTGTTTTATATCCTTTAATGCTCTTTATCTCTTGTATGGAAATCAATTCTTCCCTTATCTGACAGATAAAATTTTTCAAGTTCTCCTTATCTCACTATGATATCAATCCTTCATGTCTAAATCACATAACCATTTTGACCTTATCTCACTATATTGTGTGAGATTTTTATCTATACCTAGTTTCTACCAAATTGTTTTGCTGTTGTTGTTATTAATTTTCCTAGCAGTTTTATCAGTTATTTCTTGTCCCAAAATCTTGAATCTTTGGGTTTGTCAAACGCTAGATTACCATGGCCATTTGCTGCCATGTATTGTGAACCTAATCTACTTCATTGATCCACCTCTCTATTACTTGGCAAGTGCCAGATTATTTTGGTGATCACCACTTTATAAATAGCTTGAGATTTGATACAGTTTAGCCACCATTCTTCATATTTCTTTTTCTACTGATTCTCTTAATATTCTTGACCTTTTTTTATTCAGATGAATTTTACTTTTAGCTCTATAAAATATCTTCTTATAGAGTTTTCAACCTTCACTTTTATAAGATTTTGAGTTCCAAATTCTTTTCTCCCTCCCTCCCCTCGCCCAAGAGATAGTTCAATCTGATATAGGCCATCCATGTACAATCATATTAAATATATTTCCACATCAATCATGTTGTGAAAGAAGAATCAGAACAAAAGGGGAAAATCACAATATAGAAAAAAAAAATAGAGAGAGAAAATAGTATGCTTTTGTCTGAATTCAAACTCCATGGTTCTTTCTCTGGATTTTTTCATCATGAATCTTTTGGAACTGTCTTAGGTCATCATATTGCTAAGAAGAGCTAAGTCTATCAAAGTTGGTCATTGTATAATGTTGCTGTTACTTTATACAATGTTCTCCTGGTTCAGCTCACTTCACTGAGCATCAGTCTTTCCAGATAAGCCTTTCCAGGTTTAACTGAAATCCACCTGCTCATCATTTCTTATAGAACAATAGTTTTCCATTACATTCATATACCATAACTTTTTTAGTCATTCCCCAATTGATGGGCATCCCCTAAATTTCCAATTCTTTACCATAACAAAAAAGCTACTTCTATAAAATAAGGTTTTAATAATTTAATTGGCATGGCACTAAATAAGTAAATTAGGTAGAATTGCTCTTATTGCTATTTTTATTATATTGGTTCAGTCTACTCATGAGTAATTCATATTTCTCCAGTTATTTATTTGTGCAAAATAGTGTTTTGTAGTTATATTCAAATAGTTCTACGTTATTCTCGGCAGGTAGACTTCCAAGTATTTTATATTGTCTACAGCTATCTTAAAAGGAATTGATCATTTTGTTTCTTCCTCCTGGACTTTGCTGGTAATATATAAAATGATGATGATTTATATGCCTTTTTATTTTATACTCTGAAACTTTGTTGAAGTTGTAAATTATTTCAAGTAGTTTTTTAGTTGATTCTCTAGGATTCTTGAAGTATACCATCATATCAGCTGCAAAGAGTGATAAGTTTGTTTCCTCATTGCCTACTATAATTCCTTCAATTTATTTTTCTTGTCTTATTGCTATGGCTAACATTTCCAGTACAATATTGAATAATAGTGGTAAATGGGCATCTTTGTTTTACCCTTCGTATTACTGGGAAGGCTTTTAGCTTATCCGCATTGCAGATGAAGCTTGCTGATGGTTTAAGATGGATACTAAGTATCATTTTAAGGAAAGCTCCATTTATTCACATGCTTTTTAGTGTTTTTTTTTCAATAGCAATAAGTTTTGTAATTTGTCAAAAGCTTTTTCTGCATCTATTGAAATTATTATATGATTTTTGTTGGTTTGGTTCTTGATATGATCACCTGTGTTTATAGTTTTCCTAATATTCAACCAGTTCTGCATTTTGGGTATAAATCCCACCTGATCACAATGTATGATCTTTGTAATATATTGTTGTAATCGCCTCTCTTGTATTGTATTTAAAAATTTTTTGCATCAATATTCATTAGGGAAATTGGTCTATAGTTTTCTTCTGATTTTTGCTTTTTCTCCCATTAGAATGCACCCTTGACAGTGAGGACAGTTTTCGTTTGTGTGTTTGTGTCCCCACAATCTAACACAGTGCATGACAATTAGGAGACACTTAATAAATGCTATCTGTTTTGCTTAATTGAACTTATTTGAGCTGAATTGAATTACAGCACTGATCTGGAAATCAGGAGAATTTGCTCCTAGACCATTGTCTCATGGTATGACCTTAAGCAAGTCACTTCCCCTCTGGATTAGCCTCCTCTTTGTAAAGTAAAAGAGTAGGAGTAAGGGATCCCCACTGTTCCTACTCTATCATTGTGTGTTAGATTAAAATATTTTTGGATCATCATCTTGTCTTTCCTACCACCTTCTCTTTTCTGCTTCCATAGCTGAGCTCTGTGGGCCCATGTACTTTATAGTGCATGACAAGGTAGACAGGTGGCCATTAACCACAGGCTGTGCATCAAGTTCAATTACATTCAACCAATACACACTGGTAGTGCTTACCTATTTTGTCAGATGGAATACCTGGCAGTCTTGACAAAAGGACTTTCCAGTAGAAGTAAATGCAATTGTGAGTGCCTGACTAACTAAAAATTCCCTCCTAAATGGACTGTACCTGAAACCACTGAAGCAACCCTTCAGGAAGCTCTTATTAGACCCTGTGGGTTTCTTAGCTAATTCTCTGGTCTTTCAAAGAAAGATGAATTACCAATCCATGTTCCTTCCCTGGAGGCTTTCCATTTGTACTGATCATGTTGTCCCATCACTTCTGCAGCATCCCCACTCATAAATCCTCTCTGTTCCTGAAGAAAACACTTTTGGGTTATTGGGACTCAGTAAACTTAATTATTTCCCTTCCTTCTAGGGAAGTAGACATCCCTATGTGAAGTCTCTCATTGTTCCAATCTTAAGTGCTCTCTTCTTGCTCAGACCTCAGCCTCACCCCACCCTCTAACCTTTGTTTATGCTTCTCCTGTGCATTTTGGTTTCATAAGATTTAGAGACCATCTAGTACAATTTTCTTGTTTGAAAGATGATGATACTAAGACCCAGAGAGAGGAAATTAACTTAGTATCATAAATTTATATCTAGAACAAACTTTAGAGGTCACCAAGTCCAGACTCCTCAATTTATAGGTGGGCACCCTAAGGCCTAAAGACGTGAAATGATTTATTTGTGGTCATATAGGTAGTAAGTGACAGAGCCCAGATCTGAGTCCTGATGTTCTAACTCAAAATCCAGCAGTTTTCCTACTTTACCATTATCTTTTTCTGCCTGTGTTTTCCTTCTCTGATTATTTTAGCCAAAGTAAACATTTTCCTCTATTATTTCTCATTTATTTAGCTTTGGTCCAGCATTCTAGGCTATCAAGGTCTACTTAGATCCTTATTCTGTCATTCACTGAATCAGCTATTCCTCCCAGCCCTGAGTCATATGCATTTTTATAAGCTTGTCATCAATGTCTTGATCTAAGATATACATAACAAGGATGGAGCTCTGTGGCACTCCACTAGAGACATCCCTCCAGATTGACACCATTCCATAACTCCCCACTCTCTAGGATGGGAATTTAACCAGCTTATCCTTCTAAATAGTTAGTTACAGTACACAGCATAGTGTCCTCAGCAAATTAGTCCTTTTGGTCCATTCATTTTGCCCAGCTATGCTCATTAGAGAATGGAAGAAGTGGCTCATTCACTGAACAAGTATTTCACTAAGCGCCTTCTATTTGTATAGCTCCTTTTAAGAGCTAAGGAAGATACAAAAGATCTCTGAAACCTTATCTTTTCTCTACAGGTATGGCTCACAGTCTAGCTAGGGTACAAGAAGGTAGAGCAGCAAAAGATTTCCTCCCTTGTATGGTATGCAACACATGAACTGCGTAGGAAAAGGCATATCCAACATAACTAGATAGAATGTTAGAGCAGGAAGAATTTTATTCCTATCCAGTCTGTTCCCCTCATTTGAAAGAGGAGGAAATAGAAGTCAGAAAATGGACATAATGTTCAAACTCATGCAACTCGTTAACAATAAAGCCAGAATTAATATGTCTTTGCAAAACTGGTCCTTTACTCTTTCCATTATTCTATGTTGGGTCATAGTTTTACCATGAGCTAGTTATATGACCTGGGGCAAGTTATGCTCTCCCTATATGCTTTGGTACAAATTAGAAAAAATATAATTGGTATAAAAGATATTATTAGAGAAAAAGTACACAAACATATATGTATTATATAGACTGACAGAGAGATAGAGATGGAGATAGACAAAGATAGAGAAACAGAGACAGAGAGACAGAGACAGAAACAGAGAGACAAAGGGAGAGACAAAGACAATGAGATACAGACAAAAAGAAATAGTGAGGAAGAGACAGAGAAACAGAGACAGAAAGAGACAGAGAAACAGAGAGAGAGACAGAGAGAGACAGAGACAGAGAAACAGAGAGACAGAAAAGTCTTTTGGCAGACATTCAGAGGACTTTCATGCTTAGGTGGCAGTAGACAGATGATGATGTATCAAGGAAGTCTGGGAAGGAATAGTCAAACAGGTAGGAGGAAAACCAGGAGACAACACCCAGTGTCACAGAAACAAAGGAAAGAAAGAGTTTCCAAGGGGAAGGGGTAACAGACAACGTCTAAAGTTACTGACATCTCAGGTAGGGTGAGGACTGAAAATGCCAGTGAATTTAGCAGTTAAGTAATGATTAGTCACTTGTGAAGAAATCATTAGTCACTGATAGAAAGCAGTTTCAGCTGAGTGGTTCCATCAGAAGCCACATGATAAAGGGTTGAGAATTGAGTAGGAGGTGAAGTGAAAACAAGCATAGACAACATTTTCCAGGAGTTTGGCAATGAAGGGAAGATGAAATTTAAGAAGATACCTTGATACATAATAACAATCATACTAATAATGGTAATAATACTAGCTAGCATATTTCTAGCACTTTGAGGTTATAAAACACCATACACAGGTTATCTCATTTGACCCTCACAACAGTAGGGGCTATTATTTTCCCATTTTATAAATGTAGAAGGGAAGTTAAGTGAGGTATTTGGAGTCACAAAACTAGGAAGAGTTTGAAGCAGAATTGGAACTCAGATCTTTCTTGCTCCAAGTCCAGTATTCTTGTCCAATATGCACCCCAACTGTCTCAAATATGTGAATGCACATATACATATACATACACATTCACAAACGTACAGAGTTTGGTTTTGATTAAAACTACGCTAAGACTTTTGCAATATCCTGTATTCTGTTTGTGTGTATATGTGCATCTATCTATCTATCCATCTATCTATCTATCTATCTATCTATCTATCTATCTATCTATCTATC
>NW_027187298.1:4843123-4846073 GCF_028583685.1 Petaurus breviceps papuanus | reverse complement strand
GAGAGATATAGAGAGAGAGAGAGAGAGAGAGAGAGAGAGAGAGAGACTGTGACCAAAAATAAAATATGAGTCACTTAGTAGGAGCAAAGGACAACCAAAAGACAGACCATATGTATCATTGTTACCTATGGAAGGACATGGACAAGAGTTGTGCAATATGGACAGTTATCTTCTACTATGGTATGTATCCTATGGATGGTAACCTATAGAGTTATTATACAGATCATTAAATTTAAAAAAAAAGTACTATTATTATTTCATTCCAATACCATGAATAGTTCAGTATCTCCCTATTTTAAAGTGACCATCCTTTCCTTTCCCCAGATCTGCCACTGATTTGATGTGTAGACGGGCAAGTAACTTTTCTCTTAGTGGCTTTATTTTCTCATATGGACCATGGGGGATACTCCAGGTTTCTTCCAGATCTGAAAGTTTATGATTATAATATTCTATTCAAGATACCTGAGCAGAATGCTAATACATTAAAGAAGCATTGTGTGTACACCCTCACCTATATTTGTTCTTAGTCCAGAAGTACAAGAAATAAGGGAATCACTATTAACCTGTAAGTGACACGTAATTGATTTTTGACTTGTATATCAGATCTTACAAGTTCTAATTTAAAAATGCATTTGCTGCTTTACCCATAACACCATGCATGGACAGTTGCACATTCCATCTTAAAAAAAAAAAACTTGCATGTCACCCTCCATTTTTTACTGATACTGTTCCACAGTGTGGGGTCCATTTAAATTTCAGGTCAGGATACTAGCGGAACTTATAATCTAGCAATGAGAACCCTTAACATCCCTGTTGTACTACATACTTCTCAGAGTCCTCACTGGAGAGTTCTCAGACTTGAAGTCACTTTGGGGTTGTTTTAATGAGGTAGCATTTGCTAAAGCATGACAGACAGAAATAATAAGTTACCATTTATAAGGAAAACCTCAGAACTGGAGCTCGAGCAGGCAGACAGCCAACAGAAATTGTTTCGTGGATGAAATATTTCCTAAAAATAGCTCTCCCAGCTCAGCCTAATGCAATTAAAGTTAGTGATGTACATAATATGAAAACTGGGAGCTCTTTCTGCTAATAACCACTGTGTAACTGAGGCAATCCATTTCGTTAATTTAATATACACTTTCATAGTCCCATGATAATAGATGTATAATTAAAATGATATGCTTTGATAGGCTATTCTTTCTGAAATGAAACTTTGTAAGTTCAGGTCTTGAAAAAAATATTTTTTTTCTGTAATTATTATTCAGCTTACATTTGTTTTTGGCTCTCCCCTCTTCTGCTTCTCCTCTCCCCAACAAATTAAAACACTTCTTGAAACTTGAAACCATATGACATTTGTATTGATAAAGATTTGCCCTGGGACAACTGAGACAGTAGGGTGGTAGGAAGGTGAGCTATCAAGAGACCAAGAGGTGAATGCTGAAGGAGGGCCATTTCTAAATTGAATTTGAATTCATTTAAGATTTGTACTCACTTATTTCCAAAGAGACTTTGCAATGACTTACAGATTAAAACATAGCAGAAGACATTTCAGTGTACAAAAGAACAGAGTTCCCTGGGAAAAGGACAGTGTAAAGGAATAGACTCTTTGCGTAGCGAACTGAGTCAATGCAGAATTGAATATTTTGTCTTCTTGTGTGATTATTTTCTGTTTAGACTGAGTTCTTGTCCAAGAGCAGAGCAATATGGTATAGTGGAAAGAAAACTAGATTTGGAGTTAAAGGACCCAGCTTTCCCACTTACTATTTAAATGACCTCAGATATCAGTCCTTTCATATTTGAGATAAGATGTTCCTTTAATGTCCATTTAGCTTAAATCTATTAGCATATGATGTTGCAGCTCCCAGATGTAGTAATCTCTTCATTTAACATACATTAGTCAAGTATTTGCTATATGAAGCTAATATGGAGTCATCTGATAGAGGAGAGCTTTAAATGGCACATCAAGGAATTTATATTTTAGCAAAAGGAAATATGGAACCACAGTAGATTTTTGAGCATGAAAATGACAGTCACCCCTGCCCTGCCCCCCTCTTCAGGATTAGATCTGTGGTTTCATCAGGGTGTGAGAAACTTTCTAAGAAAGCAGATTGGTACCTGTTATGCATCTAAATCTTAAAGATTGCCTTTGGGGCAAGGAGAAATTAAATAATTTGCCCATAGAAACGAGGTCAGTATGTGGCAGAGAAGGGCCTTGAACCCAGGTTTTCCTGACCTCATTGGCTGCCCCGTTAACACTTTGCTACTCTGACTCTTTTTTTTCCTTTTTTGAAGGGAGGAAAGCAGGGCAGTAGGGCTTAAGTGACTTGCCCAAAGTCACACAGCTAGTAAGTGTTAAGTGTCTGAGGCTGCATTTGAACTCAGGTCCTCCTGACTCCAGGGCTGGTGCTCTATTCACTGCACCACTTAGCTGCACGTGCTACTCTACCTCTTATAAGATTATTTTGACTGCTAGCTGAAGGGTCTCAACATGCCACTGAAACTGTTCTCCAAAGCCACCAAAGATCCCTTTACTTGCCTAATTCAGTGGTTTATATTCAGTCCTCACTTTCCTTAACCTCTCAGTATTCTTTGACATTGTCAATCACCTTCTCTTCAATACTCTCTTTCCTCTAGGTTTTCTGGATACCACTCTCTCCTGGTTCTGCTACTGATCTGATTGCTCCTTCTCAGTCTCCTTTACTAGATCAGTGGTTATCCAGATCACACCCTCTTTTCTTCTCCTTTTATACTATTTCACTTAGTAATCTTAACAACTTCGGAGGATTTAATGTTGAGGATTTCCAAATGTACTATCCTGCCCTAATCTTTCTGTTGACTTCCATTCTAATATTTCTAGCTGCCCTTCAGACATCTCAATCTGGATGTTCAGTAGACTTCGTAAAATCACTATGTCCCAGAAGTTGTTAACTTTCCCTTTAAATCCTCC
>NW_027187298.1:4770493-4843113 GCF_028583685.1 Petaurus breviceps papuanus | reverse complement strand
AAAATCACTATGTCCCAGAAGTTGTTAACTTTCCCTTTAAATCCTCCCTACTTTCCTACCTTCTCTGTTACTATAGAGGACATTATCCTCCTGATCCTTTAGGCTTGCAACTTAGCTGTCACTCTCGACTCCTCACTATCTCTCAGCCCCCTTCCCCATCCAATCTGTTGCCAAGGTCTGTCAATTTCACCTTTGAGACAGCTCTCCAATACATCCCCTTCTCTCCTCTGACACTGCCACCACTCTGGCTCAGTGGCAAGCCTAGAATATTTCATTCCTCATGCCTAGAATATTTCATTAGCCTACTTTGGCTCTCCCTTCCTCAAGTCTACCCAATCCCCACTATTCAGTCACCAAAGTGATTTTACTAATGTGTAAGATCTGACCATGTCACACACACTACCCCTTCAATAAATGTCTGTGCATCCCTACTGCCTCTAGGATTAATAATGAAAAAAAATGAATTAAATTAGTGATGAATAAGATCTTCTATTAGACATTCAAAGCCCTTCATAACCCAGCCCCCCTCCTACCTTTCCAGTCTTCTAATACCTTATTCTCTGCCCTATGTATTCTTTGATTAGGTAACAGTGACCTCCTGGATAGTCTACAAATAGCACATTCCATCTCTTGATTCCAGGAATTTTCTCTGGTGATCTCCATGCCTGGAATGCTGTCCCTTCTCATCTGTTCCTCAGCTTCCTTTATGCCCCAAGTAAAAGCCCATCACTTACAGGGAGAGTTTTCTAATGCCTCTTCATTTTAGATCTAGTCCTTTCTTATTTATTCCCTATTTGTCCTGTATATAGCTTGTTTACACATATGTGTTTATTTTTGTGTCCCCTATTAGATTGTCAGCTCCTGAGAGCAGGGACTGTCTTTTGATTCTTTGAATATCCTCAGCATTTAGCACAGTGTCTAGCATATAGTAGGTACTTAATAAATGTTTATTGACTGAGTGGATGGCTGATTTATTAAAAAGGAGATCAATTAGATTCAAGGAGACTAATTTGGAATCTATTGAAATAGTCAATTCAAAAAGTGATGAGGGTCTCAACCAGAAAGTTGACTGGAGAAAGGACAGGTAGCAAAGCTATTGTGGTGGTAAAACTGACAAAACATGGCAAATGATTGGATATAGGAGATAAAGAATGGGAGAAGAAGATTTCAAACCTGAGTTACTCAAAGGATGATGTTAAGCTGAACAGGAAAAGGGTAAGTTTGGAGGAAGAGGATGTTTAGAGAGGAAGAAAATAAATGTTATTTGGAAAATGTTAAGTTTGAGATTCCAATGCTATATACATGAGGAGCCAATTTGTAATGTGAAACTGAAGTTCCAGAAAGGGATTAGAGCTGGTACAGATTTTTAACTATAGTTAAAAACTACAGTTAAACCTATAGGAACAAATTAAATCAGGGGAAAACAAAAATAAAGAGAAGATGGAATAGACCTATATTGACCTTCGTGATTATATGCCTGTAGAAATATATTGAACTAACAGGGTAGCCTAAGGGAATAATTCAAGAAATAGGAGGAAAATTGCATAGAAGCCAAGGAAGTACAAAGTTTTCAGAAGGATGATCTGTTTTGACAGTGTCTGAAGCTGCAGAGAAGTCAGGTTGAATGAGGACTTTAGTGTTCTAGGAGTAACCCAGAAGGATTCTATGAATTCTTAGGTCAAGGAATTTAGGAGTTAAGAGATCACTGGCAATTGATCTAATCATTCTGGGAATCCATCTATAATTATGCTAAAATATTCAAACGCTTTGATGCCAAGGTCCATTGGTACACATAGACTCCAAGGAGCTAAAAACTAGACAGGTTCAACATAAACCTATTTATAGCAGTATTTATTATAGTATGCAAAATACTGGAAACAAATTAGATACTCCATGATTGGAGAACAGCCAAATTGTGTCCCATGAATGCAATGGAATATTACTGTTATGAACATTAATATTGAAAAGAAACAATGAGTATGAAGAATGCTTGGAGACACAGGAAGACATGAACAGATGAACAGGGATGAACAGAAACAGAAAAACAATTTACGGAGTGACTGCATTTGTAAATATAAAGGACAGTAGCAACATTGACAACAACACAAATCAGAACTTAAGACTGCATAATTATAATTATCAAGTTTGAAACTGAAGACAGTATTTGAAAAAAAACCTTTCCTCCCTTCTTTGCAGATGTAGGGGAGTGATTTAGAGATAGAATATAGAATATACTGGATTCAAATCTGTGTGTTGTTTAGTTTGTTGAACTGTTCTTCTCCCCCACTCTTTTTTTGTGGTGGGGGCAAGGCAGGGCAATTGGGGTTAAGTGACTTGCCCAAGGTCACATGACCAGTAAGTTTTAATTGTCTGAATCCAGATTTGAACTCAGGTCCTCCTGACTCCAGGATCAGTGCTCTATTCACTTCACCACCTAGCTGCCCCTCCCCCACTCCTTTTAAAAATTCTTTAATATATGAGACTGCTCTCAGGATGTGGAAGGGGGAGAAATGTATTGGAACATGATGGCTATCTAAAAACAAAATGTACATGCATACATACCCATACATATATGTGTATTCATAAATACATACATACATATATATATATATACATATATATATATATATATATTCTTTTTTCCCCTAAAAGGATCATTTGCAAACCTTGTTGTGAACAATGTAATATGAGTGTTTCAGTCAGAAGGCAGATTTTAAGGTCTTAAGAATTCAATGATGGGTGAAAAAGTGGGAAGCAAGGAGTATAAAAACCTCTTTCTAGGAACTTGCCAGTGAAAGAAAGAAGAGACATATGGAAATAACTTGAGGGTATAGATAGTAGATGAAATTAAGATTTTTCTTTAAGATAGGCTATACCTGGAAGTGTTTGTAAGTAATGTAGAAGGAGTCCATAGATAAGGAAGATTAAAGATGGGGCAGGCATATACGAGTGGGAGGGACTGATCAAAGAATCATGCTCCCAGAAGAGATAGGAAAGGATGGGATCAAAGGCAAAATTAGAAATGTAGGCCTCTGCCAGAGGTTACTCAGACACTGGAGTAAATGAAGACAGTAAGGGTTTTCAAATGTGGCTTAGGGGGGAAAGGGGAGCTCCTATCAAGTGGTCTTGATTTCTTCAGTAAAATTGAAAGTGAGGGCTTAGCCTTAGAGTGAAGAGGAAAAAAAAGGTAGAATAGTACACTTGAGAAGAGAGTAAAATTTGGCAACTAGTTTTGGATGTATGACAGTCAATCAGTGAATAATCAGAGGATTGATGTGCATCAGTGACAACCCATTTGAGATTATATGACAAATTTATAGTGTAGCTGAATGGAACCACTGTGTTGTTTCTTCCAGTAGCATTCAGTAGCATGCTAACAGAATCAGGAATGATGGGTCTGGTAAGAAATGAATAGCAATGTGACAAAGAGACAAGGGATTCAAAGGTAGGCAGTAGTGTATTGTTGAATGGTCAATTATAATATCAAGAATGTGAAGATAGTTGAATGTGGGGTCAGAGTAGGGATGATTGTTTAGAACAGAGGACAGATAGAGATAGGGGGGACTAGAGTTGTGGGAAGTGTGATAAATTTGAAAAGATCAAGACAAATGAGTTGAAAAAGGTAGAAAATTATAATCAGAGGCGAATTTCAGAGACCAGGATCATGGAAGTAGAATAGTTATGGATCATGAGAAAATTGAAGGTATGGTCATCCCTGTGGGTGGTTGAGCTGGAAAGAGTACATAGGTCAAGAAAGTTTAGGTTCATTAAATAAGAGACTAGAGTGTTTGAGGGAACATTGGCATATATGCTGAGGCTGCAGAGGAAAAGGGCAGGCGTTTGGGGATGGAAAAGAAAACTGAACCTGATATTCAGCTCCTTGGAAAATAAATAATTGAGAGTAACCTGGAGGCTAATGGGTGACTTAATTTCGTGAGAAGGGTTAGACTGAAGATGAAGGCTTGGGAATCATGGTTAGAGATTGCTAATCTATCATCATTGCACTCAACAGCTGGAGGATGTCACCTTTTCAGAAAGTATTGAATAGTGAAGATATTATAAGATTTCTTCATCTTTACAAAATGGATTAGCACTCTTTAGGAATCCACCATTAAATATGACTAGAATAATTGAACATTACTACTGAAAGGATCCCAAAAAGCCATTCAGATCACACCTTCATGTTATATATTAGGAAACTAAAGCTCTGAGAATGTCATAAAATTAATCATGAAATATTCACTTCCTTCTAAGACAACCCATTCAACATTTTTGGAGAGCTCAGAAATAAGTTAATCAAAATCCCATTAAAAAATAAAGCATATGTTTTTTGGAGGTGGGAAGGCAAGGCAATTGGAGTTGTGACTTGCCCAAGGGCACACAACTAGTAAGTGTGTCAAGTGTCTGATGTCAGATTTTAACTCAGGACCTCCTGACTCCAGGGCTGGTGTTTTATTCACTATGCCACCTAGCTGCCCAAAATAAAGTATTTTTATAAGTGATATTGGATTTAGATAAGAGGGATTAAAAAAAAGCTGACAGTGAATAATGTGAAAGGTCACAAGTTATGACCATAAAAGTCTTGATTTGTGAACATTGTGAAAATACTTGAGAGATTAATTATTTCATCATTTTAGGTTGCACCCACCTCTGATGCAGATAACCATCTCTCCATGCTTTAGTAAACATTTTCCTGAATTATTGTGACCAAAAACTTTATGCTCTGTGTGATATTCTGGGGCTGAACCTCTTTGAACTTACCAAACTTGATCCTCAGACAACAGATGTAAAGGGAATTAGTGAGTTATAACCTTTGAAACATTAACTGAAGAAATGTAAGTCTATATTATAGTAGTCAAAAGACAGATTTTAAAGGTTTAAGAATCCAATGATGTATGAAGAAGTGAAGACAATGAGACTAAGAACCTCTTTCTAGGAACTTGGCTGTGAAAGGAAGAAAAGACATAGAAATAGAGTCATATGGAAAATGGAAAAATATTAGTTTTACCTTTCCTTTTTCCCTTCCTCCAGATGCCTCAATGGCATGGTCTTGACTGATGGTTTTAGAAGGCTATGGCAATAAGCAGAACTGAGGTAGACTGGAAGTCAGGGAACCCAGGTTTCAAGTTTGGCTCTGATATTATCATTTTACTCATCTGTAAAATGAAGAAAATAAAAATTTCACCCCTCACTTCTAACCTCTCTCTCTCTCTCTCTCTCTCTCTCTCTCTCTCTCTCTCTCTCTCTGTCTCTCTCAGTAAGGTGTGTTGGAGGTGGAAGAAAGAAGTGCACCCATGAAAGCAGAGATATTTAAAATACAGTCCTTCCTTTTCATTTCTCAAATTCATCAATGAAATTGGTTTATTCACCAAATAAAAAGATCATTCCAAAATCCAGAGCAATGATCAAGATAATGCTGAATGTAATTAAAACCCTGCTCCCTCTGAAAGTCTATTCATTCAGTCCATTTCAAATCCACAAACATTTATTAAATGCCTACTAATTATATTCAGGGCAGTGTGTGAGGAAGAAATAGTCCTCATCCTCAAGGACATTACATTCTACTGGAAGAATAGAACATGTATAGAAGTGACCAAACATAAATTAATTTATTATTAAACAGTGCTGGTCACATGACTATTACAAATCATAGCTAATATAGTTTTTATGATAAAATGAAAATATTCAGGTAGCATTTCCTCAACTAAGTACAAAACTGATTAATGATGGTGACAGTCCATTGTTCTGCTGCATATAAGAAATGTAACTTCTTGTAAGAGATTTTAAACTTTATACATATAATATCTCTTATAAATATACATATTTATGCATACATATGTATATGTATACATACATATCCTTAGAACTTATTCTGTCAAAAAAGAAATTAGCCTTTGTTTATCTTTTTCATTTGAATAATGATCTCAAATGATACTGACTTTTTTACTGATTAGTAAGCTCTTTTTTTCTTAAGCTTGTTCAGGATCAAAGGAGTTTCCTCTGACTGAAAAACATTTCCAGCTTCTTAAGTTCACAAATGAAATATCATTTACAAGACTTTTTTCTTTCCTTTAATAAAAACATAATTGACCTATTTGACAGAAGTATGTTCACACAAGAGTAGTATTTATAATGCACTTATTCTGTTTATAGTCATTATTAAGAGAGATTACATATTATGCCAATGAGCAGGTCCTTTGGCATAATTTCCAAATTTATGTGATGTTTCTCTCATTTTCAGTTGTCCATTAAATGGAATCCTAAAATGATGAAAAAGAAGGGGTCTGAGGGATTACCTTAAGCAATGATTCCTTACCTCTTGTCTACTCTCAGCAATTCTCACAACTGACAAATGTTTAAGTACCAAAGATCCATGCTTCTTTCCAAGAAGCAGCAGAGTATATTAGGAAGCTAGTTAGACCAAAGAGGAACTTTGATGAAGAACAGGAATAAAGCAAACCTAGGGCAGAAAGAGAAGATGTACATTTGCTAATGCCCTCACTTTGATGAGATCACAGATCCATTTGAGTTGAATTGAGTTGCACCATTAAGTCAGGAGAATTAGGTTTGAATCTTGGCTCCATGTATGCTCA
Organism: Petaurus breviceps papuanus; assembly: GCF_028583685.1. Classification (NCBI taxonomy): domain Eukaryota; kingdom Metazoa; phylum Chordata; class Mammalia; order Diprotodontia; family Petauridae; genus Petaurus; species Petaurus breviceps. The sequence goes on along the minus strand of NW_027187298.1, from coordinate 4,836,520 downwards.
TTATCCTTCTCTGTAAAATGGAGATAATAATATTTCCAACTCACAGGGTTTATTATGAGAAAGGTAATAGAGATCGCAAATCCCTGCATAAATATGAGTTATTCTTTAAAAAATTTGTAAAATAAAAAAAAACAAATCTGAAGATTTTTATCTTCCTTATAAAGCAATGGTTCTTAAACATTTTGTTTTATGTATTAGTTTTACTTGGTTTATTTTTAAATGTTTTTTATTTGCTCGAGGCATACAGACCGCTGGATATTAGCTCCTAAAAGGCAAAGAATACTATGATACTACTGTTGAAGAACTGTTCCCATCTTGTCTCTTCTTCCACTCCTCAGTAAAGTCCAGCTGTTGTTCCCTATTTCATCCAGGATCAAATAAAATATCCTCTGTTTGGCATTTAAAGCTCTTTATAACCTGGCTTCTTCAGGTCTAACTTATTCTTTCCTCTTCATATCCCTCTACATTTCACTTCTATTTTTGAGTCTTTTCATACTTTATTCCCCACCATGCATTCAATGATCCAGGTATATTAGCCTACTTGCATTTTACCCAAATAGTGCCCCTTTTCCTAACTCTACAGCCTTGTCCTACCTGCTGCCCATGCCTGAAATGCTCTCCCTTAAGTAGGTGTTAAATTCAGTTATTTCATCCTATTTGGAATCCAACAAATCTGCCTTCTAGGAATGGAGAGAAGAGATGATATTCTTATAGCAAACACATGCTTTGGGGGAGATGTTTGAAAGAGGGCTTGAATTCTTTCCAATCTCCCCAAAATAAAAACTCTCAAGATATAATGTTATAGCTAGAAGAGACATTTGAGACCACCTGATACAATTAATTGAGCAGCTATGTGGCATAGTGGATAGAGTACCAGGCCCAGAATCAGTAAGACTCATCTTCCAGAGTTCCAATCTGGCCTGAGACACACAGATGTGTGACCCTGGGTGAGTCACTTAACCTTGTTTGCCTCATTTTCCTCTTTTGTAACATGAGCTGGAGAAGGAAATGGCACACCACTCTAGTATGTCTGCTAATAAAATCCCAAATGGGATCTTGAAGGGTTACTGAGTAACAACAATACAATGCCTTCACTTTACAGTGGAGAAAACAGAGGCCCTGTGATAGAAGAGGAATTAGAACCTAAATCTTTGAATTCCTACCTAGGCCACATAGAGGACATGGGGGTGGGCATGTGAGTAGCTACCACTTACATGTTCACCACTCCAGTTCCGGCCCTCATCCCTTCTTGTCTGAACTATTGCAATAGCAATTGTAATTGGCTTCTCTGACTTGATTTTTTTTTCTCTGCTCTAATCCATTCTCCACACAGCTGCCATAGTGATATTCCAAAATTGTAGCTCTCACCTTGTTCTCTTTTGGCTCAGTGAGATCCAGCTCCCTTTTGCCTAAAGGAGCAAACATGAACTCCTCTGTTTTTCTTTGAAAGCTCTTTGAATTCTGGCCTGAACCTATGTTTTCTAAACTTATTCCATATTAGTCCCTATGTACTCTTCAGTCTAGCTGAACTAACTTTTGTGCTGTTCCACACAACTATTAATGATTTTTTTCCCCTAGCTGTGTGTCTTTGGGGCTATTTTCCATGCCTGGTATGCACTGCTATCTCTACTCCTAAGAATTCCTCCCTACCACATAAGGGCTTTCATTCTTCCACCATCTAATGTCCACACCCCACAAAAAAGTTACCTTCAATTTACAATGCTTTGATATATAAATACATGGAAACATATACATACACATATATGTATATATATTTTTATGTTATGTGTATAAACATACATATCTATATCATGTATCTGTCTATCTATCTATCTATCTATCAGCTGTTAGTACAGTGGATAGAGTACTAGACCTGAAGTCAGGAAGACATTAATTCAAAAGTGACACACACCTACCAGCTGTGTGGCTCTGGTCAAGTCATTTAACCTCTATTTGCCTCAGTTTCCTCATCTGTAAAATGGAGATAATAATAGCATCTATCTCCCAGGGTTGTTGTGAGAATCAAATGAAATATTTATAAACATGCTTAGTTAGTACCTGACTCATAGTAGGTGCTATATAAATGCTTATTCTCTATCTATCTCCTTATATGTGCTTCTGTTTCCTTTCCTGATAGAATGAAAGCTCTTTGAGAGTAGGATCTCCTGCATTTTTGCCCTTATTTCCTTAGCTTCTAGCACAGTGTCTGATACATGGTAGGCTCTTTAGAAATGATTGCTTATTGGTTGAGTGAATTATGAGAGGATAGAGAGGGAAGAGTTTATCAGAAAAAGGCATAAAATAAAACAGAATGATTTGAATTGATGCAAACGTGTAAGTTGTGGTGGCCAGGACCACAATATGAAACAGGACACAGTTCAGTGACTGTTCCATTTTCATTTCACAAACATTGGATGTTAACTGAGAATCATTCACCAGATTAAGAGATGTTCCATTGTTTCCATTTGATTTTTTTCTTTGCCTTCTCATCAAAATCTTTCTGTGAATCATATCCAATGAAGACAACACTTCCCAGAGAAACAAAGGTAATAAAATGGAAAATTCTGAGAGTCAAGAGGAAGGGATTTTAGTGAAATTGCACTTAAAAAAATTCAGAAGCTTCAGAACTAGAGATTCAAATTTGGAATATTTGAAACTGAAGGCAATATAACTCAATAGCTAACAAAGTGGGCTTACTGGTAAAATATATAAATAACATCTTCAGCTTCAGAGTATTGCATGAACATAAAGAAGGGGGATCATGAGCACTAAAATACGGAGAGATGTTTAGTAAAATTCATACCCATCATTTTCTGCCAAAATCACTATATCAATTGATAACAATCTTTTAAACAGTGTGCATTCTCAGCACTGAAGATACAATTGCCATTAATGAAACAATCGCTACTCTTAAGGAGTTAGAGGAGACAAGTACACAAACAAATATATAGAGAATACATTTAAAGAGAGTAAATATAAATAAATATATGGTACTGAATACAAGTAAGTTGTGTGATACTAGAAGTTGGAGGAATTTGGAAAGGCTTCATGTTACAGGTAGCGTTTAAACTGAAAAAAAAAAAAAAAAGGAGGATTATGTGAGGCAAAGGTGAGCTCATTTCACCCATGGGAAATGGTCTGGTAAAGACATTTTTCCAGAGACAAAAGATGGTGTGCTGACCCTAATGAACAGGAAGAGAGTCAGTGTAGCTGCATCGTAGACTGTGGGAAGGGAAATAATGCCCAATGATCCTGGAAAGATCCAGTGATTCCAAGTCGTGATAGACTTTAAAAGAAGAGTTTATATTTAATGCTGGATGCATAGGGAGCCACAAGATTTTATTGAGGAGGGGAGTGATATGGTGAGTTCTTCACTTAAGGAAAATCATTTTGGAAGTTGTATAGAGGTTGAACCATTAAAAACATTATTAAGTGATCTCTTCCTATCATAAATTTCCTTGATAATATCGTTTATTCCTGTTTTTCAAAGTTTCTCGTTGTATGTTGCAATCTGATTGCACTTACCCTATATCTTTCCATTACACTCTTTATGAGAATCATTTTCAAATCTTTGGAAACTGTTAGATGTCTTGTCTTACTGCCCACTATATGCCCAAAATGATTTTAATGCCATTATTGTAAGATAAAGGAAAATAGTAGCTGTTTGATAGCTTGGTGTCCGGGTCATTAGAAAGTCATTCAGTAAAGGTTTATTAAACAGGCTCTGTTTGCCAAGCCCTGTGCTAACCTCTGGAGATAAAAAAGAAAGGTGAAAAATAGTCCCTGTTCTCAAGGAGCTCACACTCCGTGTAGGCCGCACTACCTTGCTCATAGAAGGTATTGATTGATTGTCTATGCTGATTCAAACAAACAGCAATGACGCGTTTCCTCCATCCTGGGGAGGCAATTGTATAACTTTCTATCATAATTTTATGGGTTTTAGAGCATAGACCTTAGAAATCACCTAGTCCATACACTTCACTTAACAAATGAGGAAAACAGTCTTTGCGAGGTTATCTTCCTTATCATCACATAATTAGTCAGTAGCACATTTGGGACTTGAATTCAGGCCTTCTTTATCTAAGTTAAGTCTTCTTTCCTCTGCAGCATTGCTTAGAAAGACTTTTGGGTTGGTGGGGTTTTTTCTTTTTCTTTTTAAATCAACCATCATTTTTAAAAGCCCAGGATAAAACAAAAAGGCGGCCGGTTGGAATTATAGACAAGCAAGAAAGTTTTGAAAGTTACATGTTGAATTTATTATGTACTTGAACAAAAACACACATGGTACATAATTCAGTTTCACATACAATCTTCTTGGTCTGCTCTGCTATATAAATGGAAGTGCTCATTTTATTTGGTGTTTGTTAGGTTCAGAATTATAAGTAAAAGAAATGGTACAAATGATAAAACAAATCATCTCTCCTTTTGCAATCCAAGGCCCTTGTTTTCATCCATTGCTCAGGAATCCACAAGAATTGTCTAGAATGTACTTTTTAAAAATGTCTTCTCTGATTTTAGGGAAATTGTAGGAGCTCTATTAACGATGTGCATGTCTTTGCTAACTGTTCATCCCAGAGGCTCACAGCTGGCTAGAATACGCAAAATGTGCTGAGCAAGCTTGCCATGTGTGCATTACTCCCAGCAGGCTAGCCCAGTAACTTATAGCGGCTTCCTTGCTGTCTCAGCAGTCCAAGAGGGGCGATTTCACAATTGGAATTTGCATTACCATTATCTTATTACTAATCCACATCCTAAGGGTCTCCTTGAAGTCAGTCTCTTCAGAAACCCCAGGTTCCTATAGATATTACCTGGCAAACATACTGTATACAGTAGTAAAGAAGTACAGTTGATTATGTATTATAGAACCTATTTCTTCATCCAATGGTTATTTATTGAACATTTATTTCAGGCAAGACACTGAATTATTTGTAAAATGTCTTATTTATAGGCCATATTCGCAACAATTCTGTTTTGTTATCATTATTCCACAGTGAGGAAACTGAGGCACTCATTCAGAAAGATCTATGTCCCAGGGCACCATTATTTCATTTATGATTGTAAAACCAGTCAGTGCTTTATATATGAAAGTAGTGGTTTTTTTGCAGGATGTGTGAAAGCATTTTCTTGATGTAGGAGCTTTAAAATTACAATGTACTTTATTACTGAGAGCCAGAAAACATGATTTCTAGTTCTGCAACTGGCTAACTGTGTGACATTCAGCAATCCCACTTAACCTCTTTGGGACTCAGCTTTTTTCTTTGGAAAAGGAGAGAGATGATGACTGGGATTACTTTCAGATCTGACATTCTATTGCTCTATGTTCTAAGGATCCTTCTACCTTAGACATTCTATATCCTATACTCTAACATTGATGGCTGTGTTACATTAGACTTTTGCCATAGCTAATCTTTTCATCTTCTGCAGTACCTAGCATATAGCAAGTGTTTAATAAGTATTTGTTGAATAACTGAACAAATGAATGAATTTCAAGTAAACTACATTGTACTAGAGTGCTACTATAATTCATCATACAATAAAATTCTTGCACATAAAAGAAGTTTATTAAATGTTTGATGAATTGAACATTACAACATATCATTGGGAAAATTAATTTAGAATGCTGAGAAAAGAACTAAAACCCAATCCGTGACACAAAACTTCACAAATAGTGGGAATAAATATATTTCTGAAACCACACATGCTTACTAAAACTTCTCTATAAGGAATTGAGGAGAGGATGGTGTTACAATGTCTAAGCATGGTGGAGAATCATACGTTTCATTAAATATTTATTTCACAACTCTTAGTACATGGAATTATAAGATCTTTATCTAGTATGGAGAATAAAGTAAGGGTCATCTCATATGGCATTTCAAATCTTCAGTCATTCCTTTAAGGGGTGGGGGGAAGGGGGAAGGCAGTAAAAATCATTCCTGTGCATACATTGAGCCAGCTAAATGGGGTCAGATTAAAACAGATGCAGTGCAGGCCATGTAGTGACTTAGAAAACTGGATATTAACATGATCTATGTTCCATTATATTTTTATTTGTTTTGTTAAGTATTCCCCAATGACACTTTAATCTGTTTAGGACTACGATGGTCTGTTTGATACCTCTGAGCTAGGCCATGTGTCCCAGCTAAGGTCACTGATAATGGGATTGCACAAGGCTAGCCTTTAAGACTATATTCCTGAGATCTAGACTCCAAGGCAATTGGGGTGGGAATGAATGGATGCCTGGAAGAATGAGGGGGTCAGTGCTTTTGTAACAATGTTCTAGAATAGGAATCAGAATATTTAGGTCCAAGTACCCACTTTTTGGGCAACCTCATAAACTTCTGTGAAGTTTAATGTCCTTATTTTATAAGAACAGACTTTAGATGATTTCTAAAGTCCCTTCCCTCAACCAACAACCCTCAACTCAAGCAATCAATAGGCATTTATTAAGCACTTATTATGTGTCAGGCTCAGTGCTGGGTGCTGGATATAAAATTCAAGCTCTACAATTTTATGTTCTGTGTTAATATTGGTGATCTCATCCAATCCCTTGTCTTCAGCTACCACCTCTAGCTAAATGACCTACAGGTCTCCTACTCTAATCAATCACCTTTCTCCTGATTGTCAGACAAGCATTTTCAAATACCTATAGGAATACAAAACCAAAATATGTTTTCCTCAAATTCAGCTGGTCTAAGATTGCATTCATTTCCCCCTTAAATCTAGATGGGGGCAGCTAGGTTGCAGAATGGATAGAACTTCAGGCCTCAAGTCAGAAAGACTCATTCATCTTCTTGAGTCAGTTCTGCCCTCAGACATTTACTGTGTGATCCTGGGCAAGTCACTTCACCATATTTGCCTGAGTTTCCTCATTTGTAAAATGAACTGGAGAAGGAAATGTCAGAACACTACAGCATCTCTGCCAAGAAGTGGAGTCACAGAGTTAGACACAATTGAAAATAACTGAACAACAACTAAATCTAAATGTCCTTATTTCTATCAATGAGAGCCTCATTTTCCAAGTAGCTCATACTTACTATGTCAGAGTGACCTTTAATTGGTACCTCTCCATTATCTCACACATAAAATTGGTTATTAAGTCCTGTCAATTTTATTGCTCTTATATCATTTCAGTCCCCTCTTTACCATTCCTATTGCCATTGTGAAAGTTCAGCTCCTCACCTCTTACCCATGCTATTCCAAGAGCCATGAAATGGGTTTCCTTGCATCCAATCCATTCACACACTGCTGCTAGATTTGTCTTCCTGGTACAAAGGCTCCTATTTGTCACTCCAGTCCTCCCTTAAGTGGCTCTCCATTTACTTACACAATAAAGATAAAACTTCATAACTTTTCATAAAAGACCTCCTTAACAACTTTGTTTCAAATTGCATATCCAGCCTAATCCCACATCAATTCCCTCACTCACAAAAACTCACATATCAACCAATCAAAAACATTTGCTTAGTGCTTATTATATTACTATGTGATTAATATATCCCCATGCTGAACTGAATGATTCTACGTGCCCTGTAGCCTCATGTGTTCTTTCGTCTTAGCCTTTGTCAAAACTATTTCTATGTCCCACATGCTCTTCTCTATCCGAACTATTAGTATTCTACCAATCCCTCATGGTTCGTGCTATGGTTCCTCAAACATCTCACCAGGACCTCCAAGAATAGCATAGAGAAAAACTGATTTAATCAAAATATTTTATTGAGACTAGACTAGGATCAAATAATCAAAATATGCAGAGCCCTTTTCAAGACCCTCTTCTTCCTCCTTCTCTTCCTCTTATCTTCCTTCTCTTGTCTCTTCTCTCCTCTTTTTTCTCTTCTTCTTTCTCCCCATCTTCCTGTCCTTTTTCCTCTTTCCCTTCTTCTTCCTATTCTCCTTCTACTCTACCTCATTTCTCTCTCCTCCTCCTCCTGCCCTTTTCCTCTTTTTGTCTTTTCTTTCCTTTTCTTCTTCCTGCCCTTGTTTTCTTCCTCCTGATCTCCTTCTCTTTCTCCTGTCCTTCTCCTCCTCCTCTTCCCTCTTCTATTTTTTTCTTCCTGCTCTTCTGCTTCTTCCTCTTTTCCCTGTCCTTATCCTTTCTTTCTCTTACCATTCTCCCCACCTCCTTTTTCCCCTTTTCTTCTTGCCCTTCTCCTACTCTTTTTTCTGTTTCTTCTTTTCCTCCTATCCCTTGTCCTATTCTTCCTCCTCCTCTTTTCATTTCTTCTTTTCCTCCTTTTTTCGTCTTCCTCCTCCTCTTGTGTTTCTCCTGTCCTTCTCTTTCTCTTTCACCTTAAAGTAATTGGAAGAGAAGCTCACGGTATAGTTTGAATATTTTACTCCCTAAGAGTACAGGGCAGTATCTTCATTAAGATAATGTCTTTCCCCATTCCTATGACATAGATACTATTCTTCCTTCTCTCCTATCTAAGTATCATTTAATCATCATATCTGAATGTTCTAGGGTTTAGCCTTAATTTATAATTAGCATATATGTCCACTATTTTCACACAATCAATTCAAAAACTAGTTAGTAAGATCCTCTATCAATTGATGAATAAGTACTTATTAAGTATCCACCATAGCACCTGCTAGGCTCTTATGATATCAAACAATGAATGAAACAACCCCTACCCAAAAGGAGCTTACATTTTCATCCTGATAAGGATCTCATTGTCCTATGTTGATGCCTCAGTTAATTAATGTGTCACCTCAGCCTGGTTCTTGCTGATTTGTTACTCCTGTGATCTTCTGGGATATTTTCATCACTTGTTTTCACTTTCAATGAATCTGAAAGAATTCATAGGTCCAGTACCTGTCCTGGCTCTTTCTGTATTTCTTACGAGAAAATGTTTGATGGGAAGACTTGCATGAACTGATACAGAATTAAGCAAGCAGACAAGAAAACAATACATATAATGTCTGCACCAATGCAAATGGAAAGAGAGAAAGAAAATGAGAGAATGAGAAAGAAAAAAGGAAGAGAGGAAAGGAAAGAAGGAAGGAAGGAAAGAAGGAAGGAAGGAAGGAGCGAGCAAACTCAATGCTTTTTTACTCATAATGATGAAGCATGTCCCCAGAGAAGAGCAAAGAAAAAGTATCTATTTCCCCTCTTTGTAGAGAGGAAAAATGATAGGTATGGAATACTGCAAATTCTTTCAGACTTGATGTGTTTGTTGGTTTTGCAGAATTTGTTTCTAATCTTTTATTTCTAAATCTTTGTTGCCAGAAATGGCTTGCTGGGAAGGAAAGAGGGAGAGATACATAGAGAAATTAAGGTGCTGCTAAAACAAAAGATATCAATAAAATAAGATAAAAATATAAAATACCTGATCCAAATAAAATGAATATACATTCTTAAATTATTATACAACTGAAGCTAGTGAGGTAATTTCTAAATGTTATTTTGACCCATCCTGAACAGGCTCCTGCCCACCTTTCTTTCTATTTTTGCTGCTCTTCTTACAAATTTTAAACATTTTAGCTCCCATAAAAAAGTATGTATGTCGCCTCCTCTAGGAATCCTTCTTTGATTCCCCAAGTTGGAAGGTATTTTTTCCATCATATGATACTTCACATAACCACATAGCAATTTATATGTCCTTTTGTTCTAATCTTATTATATTTTTTGTATATATAATATTCCAGGCTCCACTCAGACAGGCCCCAGAAAAGTAACCAAAGGTTTATAGCCAGTCAACACACTCAAAAACAAAAAATAAACCCTACCAATTTATAATTTTTATCACCCCCAAAAGACCACATTTATCTCAAAGCTGTTAATCAAACAACATGGCAAACTAATTAACAAGAAAAATTCCGTCCATGATTACAAAGGTTTGATCCCCTTTCATCTAGATTAGCATACCATTGGTGCAGAGGGACATCTGAAAACATAGATGACCAAGAACCACCTGTGAAGGTGTACATCTGCAAGCTTCACATGTCATTAGGGCAACATGTGGAGGGTACGCTTATAGTGGCATATATGTCTAGAGCGATTCACCTCTCCAGTGCTACAGTGATGCTAAGCCAGGCCTTCTGGTGATGCCATTGGGCCTCAGGAGGCTGTTCCTAGCCAGTCACCATTGGCCTCAGGACTACTTAGTTGTTTTTGCTACTATACCCCAGCTCAGTGAACTGTGGGCTATCTGCTGATCTTTGCTGGAATTTGCTGGAATGTGGCAGCTTGTTAGCCTCTCCCTAGAAAGAAAGAACTAATGTTCTGTTAATGAATAGTCTACAATTATCCAAACAGACAACACAAGCTAGCACAATGCTCCCAAGATAAGATTTTCTTTCTTTTGACCACTTTTTTCTTGGTGCTAATTTGAAGTGCTGACTCCAATACAACTACTACTTTTAGGGTTAGAAAATTCTTTTCCTCTTCTTTATACCTCATTGTCATTTTAAAAAAAAATTTCCTTCTGGGGATTCCTCCCCACCTCCAACCCCAACAAACTCACAGTAATTCTGTGGAGACTGGAGTGACAGGGTTCCCATTACTCCAATTATATTTCTTGATTAGCTTGTAAATGAATCTGGGGGCAGGAACAAATAACTACTTAATAAGTAGAATCATTGACCTAAATCCTATTGCAAATTCCTTGTTTTATAAGGTATAGCGGCCACCAATAAAACTGTTGACTTGGCATTGCTTTCTGGCCTGCACAATAATAGTAGCTAACACTTATATAGTACCTACTATGTGCCCCCTAACAATTAACACCAAAAAAAAATAGAGATTTTCCACCAGTTAGCACTATAATATCCATCTGTGCAACCATTAGTTATAGCAAATGGAGAGATATTGAATGCTGTGGATATGTTCCCTCATCTTGGAAATATGCTTTCCAGGGATGAACACATAGATGATGAGGCTGATACATGTGTTGTCAGAGCTAGCTCAATGTTTGGGAGGTTCGAAAGGAAAGTTTGGGAGAGAAGAGGTATCAGACTGACTGCCAAACTGAAGGTCTACAGAGCTATGGTGCTGACCTCGTTGTTGTATGCCTGTGAAATCTGGAGAGTCTACCAGCCCCATGCCAGGAAACTGAATCTGTTTCATTTGAATTGTCTTAGGAAGACTCTGAAGACCAGATAAGGTACTGAACACTGAGGATCTTGCTTGAGCTCAACTGCCAAGCATTCAAACTGCTACTGCAGAGATCCCAACTCTGATGGGCTGGTCACATGGTTCAAATGCCAAAGATACATTTGTCTAAAAGACTATTTTACAGAGAACTCACAAAAGGTAATGATTACTCACATGGAGAAGAAGCAATATAAGGACCCTCTCAAGGGCTCTCTGAAGAACATTTGAATCAATTTTGAGACATGGGAGACACTGGCATAATAGGACCCTCCCAACACTGTGTGCAGGCATCAAAGAAGTCAAGCAGAATTGTAGTAGTTCAAAAAGGAAGTGAGATGCGCAAATTTAGAGACATCTTTCCTCCCACTGTTTACGTGAACTCATTGTACCCAACCTGTGGTAGAGCCTTCTGGGCTCCTATTGGTCACTGATCAGTCACAGTAGGACATACTATAACTTGATCCTAACATAGTGGTTCCATTTTGGTCCTCTTTGAGAATGAAGGACAAAACCAACCAACTATGCACCAGGCACTGTGCTAAGTGCCTTAAAAATGTCTCATTTGATCTTCACGACAACCCTGGGAGTTATGTATTAATTATTATCCCCATTTTATGGTTGAAGAAACTCAGGCAAACAGAGGGTAAGTGATTAGCACAGGGTCACACAGCTAAGGCTGGGTTTGAGCTCAAGTCTTCCTGACAGTAGACCGTGGGTGCTCTATCATCTGCACCACTGAGCTGCTCATCTGTAGAGATAAAACCAATTGTTGTTTCTATATCTGTGCATTTCTTATCTATCCCTGTGTTACTGTTGTTCAGTATGTGACTCTTTATGACCCCATTTGGGGTTTTCTTGGCAAAGATACGGACTGGTTTGTTATTTCCTACTCCAGATAGTTTTACAGATGAGGAAACCAAGACAGACAGGGCTAAATTACTTGTTCAGGATCACAAAGTAAATATCAGAGTCCAGATTTGAACTCAAGCCTTTGTCACTCCAGGTCCCTCACTCTGTCTACTGCACCAGCTCATTACCCTATCCGACCTCTACCAATCTCTAAGATCCTTCAGTCCTCTTTATCTTTGTATCCATTGAACACAAAAGTGTCCAAATAATGGTTTGTTGAACGAATGGATGAGAGCAAACCTCACTCCCATAAATAAGTTATTAGAAACACTTATTTCTGAAACTCTGGGTTACTTATTACTAAAGTGTATCTTGCAAGACAGCCACTTTTATCATGGAAACTTAGTTCCCAATGCTTGCTTTAGAAAGTTGAATGAATTTTTAATCTAAGTTATTGCAAGTGAACTTGATAGATTCACATTGATCCAGATGGAGGTGGGGAAGGAAGGCTGGGTGCATGTGTGTGTGTGGGGGGGTGTGTGGGGGGAAGGGAAATGTTCATTTTTCATTAGCAGCAGCCCTGTCAGGTCTAGTCCAGTCACGGATTATGAGGAAGGCACTGAGGATATTTATATTAGTCTGAGCATTGGGTGACTATGATAAGATTAGAATGAAGTACATAGGGTTTGTTCAAAACAAAGTCAACAGCAGATATATTGGGAGTCTTACAACAGTTCTGCTGTGTATACCACATTCTACCATCTCTCTGACACTACAGGATGGATGTCTGATACAAGGAAAAGAGAAACAGTGGTAGATCTGAAGATACATACACACACATATATATTACTGTATATATACATGCAAATTCATATGAATGGTATACCTATGTTTCTATTTCTAATAAATGACATTGTTTACATCTACTTAGGCAGCTAGATGGTACAATGGTACAGACCACCCAGGGTATGGAGCCAGGAAGAACTGAATTAAAATGTGACCTCAGAAATTTGCTAGCTGTGTGACCCTGGGTCAGTCACTTAACTTTTGTGCCTCAGTTTCCTCATCTACAAAATGAGGATAATAATAGTACCTACCTCCCACAGTGGTGGTGAGGTTAAAATGAGATAGTTGTAAAGTGCTTTGCAAACGTTAATATGCTACATTAATAATAGTTACTGTTGTTATTATTTAGAACAAAATTAATTCTTCTAGACACCATTTTAATTCCAAAAAGTTTTGTCCTCTTAGTAAAAGTGTTAACTTTTGTTTAGTGTGGTAAAACTATTATAAAATCTCATCTCTTTTAAGATAATTCACACCTCTTCTTTTGCTTTGGGCTTCCCATTTTCCTCCAAATTAATGTCATTGACAAAATTACTTAAAAGATGTCACTTTTCACTTTTTATCTAAATAGACAAAGGTACAAATGATGAATGAAATAGTGAATGAAATTTGATATAGCTTTAAGAATATTTATGACATTGCCATAGGAAATTGATCCTAACCCCACTAAACGCAATTTATCATCATTAAAAAAGGCATTTTAACCTTACATTTCTATGGAATTTGTTGTTCAGAGAAAACACATAAAAATAACTATAATTCTTTTTTTAAAAAACTTGGTTACTTTATGGTGGGACACTGGTCAAAAAGACCAAGAACATTACATTAAATATATCTATACTTATATATAAACACAAACATGTATACATAGAAAACATACACATGTATATACACATACATATGTATGTCACTATGTCTAAATACATATGCATGCGCACATAAATTCATTGTACAGTAGTTGCATGTCAACATACATATGCATGTGTATGTAAACACAAAATACATATACACAAACCTATTTCTTTTATAAACAAGCACAAACATACACAATACACATAAAAATGTGTGCTCATATAAATATGCACACACAAACATGTGTGCACACAAGTGCAGAAGCACACATGCACACACCCACAATCATACATTGTTATATGAATGCATATGAACATGTGTGTATCTATACAAACAGATGTTACATGCTAGACATGTAAGTACAGTCAGTGTGTACTTATAAATATTTACATAATGTACATACACAGAACAAAACATGAACACACATCGGAACAAGTACCCATATGCATGCACATGAACATATATACATATATAAATATACATAAACACATATGTGCATAAACATACATGTACACATAAGCCTATACAAAATGCAAGCATGCATGTCTAAACAAAATTTACAGGTCCAAAACCATATATGCACACAAACACATACACATAAACATCTAAATACATATATACAAAACTACATCTATACACCTACATATCTCTACATATAAAGAATACACACACATATACATATATACAAACACATATGCCATGGGGATATATGTACAAATGCATAAAATAGAACTATAACCATATGAACATATAAGCCCAGATATACATATATGTAATCATATCTATAAACATATGTACATAAACACATGTGTTTGCATATACAGACACACAAACTATACAAATATAATAATAACAGCTAACATGTATATAATACTATGGGCCTGGCATTATACTAAGTGCTTTACAGTTATTATTTCATTTGATATTCACAACAACCCTGGGAAGTGGGTGCTATTATTATCCTCATTTTAAGATGAAGAAACTAGGTCTGAGAGATGTCAAATTAAGTTTTGCCCAGGGTCACACAGCTACATATACAAATGCACATGTGTGTATATCATACATATTAATATATGTATATATAAATACATGTCTACATATACACACATACATACATATACACATAAACACAGAAGCAAATGTATACAAGCATATATAGCTATATGCATGCATATGTGTGTGTGTGAGTATGTGTGTATACAACACAGGATTCATTTTTAACATCCCATTCAACCCTAATGGGGAACAATTTGGGTCCATATCCACATAGGAACTAGATGGGGTAAAAGCAGAAGTTCTGTCCCCTGTTTTAGACTCAGCACTCAATTTCCCTTCATTTTCTGTTGTTGCAGTTTTGGAAGCAATGCATAACAGACAGTATTCCCAAAGTACCTGGCTTTCAGAAAGGACTATGTGTGTTGGGGTGGGGGTGAGAGTAAGGACAGTTGATTGATGGAGTGCATATGCAGTG
Organism: Petaurus breviceps papuanus; assembly: GCF_028583685.1. Taxonomy (NCBI): domain Eukaryota; kingdom Metazoa; phylum Chordata; class Mammalia; order Diprotodontia; family Petauridae; genus Petaurus; species Petaurus breviceps. The sequence goes on along the minus strand of NW_027187298.1, from coordinate 4,821,413 downwards.
GGGGAGGGTCAGGAGCTGGACTAAACCGGACCAGCCCACAGTTGCAGCTTCAGCAGCCCTTACCCTAAAGAGATTCCTTCAGCCTTGAATGGTTCGGTCACGTGACTCCCACAGACCTATGGGGGGGGGGGTGGGTGAAATCAACAAGCTCCCTCTCTGTTTCCTTCCATCCAGGTAATGCGTGTGCATTAAAAAGGGGCAATCAGAGGCTTCCTCCTGAACTGGTATGGTAGTGGATATTCATGAAATGGAATTCTAAATCACATCATTCTCCTTAAAGGTGAATCCTTTAGTTAATCAAAGTCATTAGGCAGTCCCCACACCGCAAGTCTGTGACCAACATGCTGGTTGCTTAAGTGTTTGTTTTTAATAGTGTTCTTAAATTTTACCAATTAAAACTTTATTTCATGAGAATGTTCTTAATCTTCACTTCAGGACAATTAAAATCTATTGAATGCTTCAAAATATTTTCTCTCTGGATCAGTGTATTTATTTAATAAGTTTTATTGATGCTTTTGTTTCTGGAAGCAGCTAGGTGGTACAGTGGATAAAGCCCTGGGTCTGGAGTCAGGGAGACCTGAGTTCTAATTCAGATCCATTTACTTAATTTGTTGCTTGACCTTGGATAAATCATTTAACTTCTGTCTGCCTTAGTTTCTTCAATTGTAAGATTTTAATAGATAGCCCTCTTCCCTCTGGGTTTGTTGTGAATAATTGAAAAACCATTAGCACAGTGCCTGGCACAATGTAGATGCTAAAGAAAAACTTATTCCCTTCCTTTGTTTTTGCATCACAGAAATTTTTGGAGCTTGCCCTCCACCCTTGTAACAACAACAATAAAAAAGGGTTAAGGAAAAATAAGTGATGCAGTGACTCTTCCTGATCATGACTACAAGGCTGCCTGCCCTTCCTCCACTTAATAGTTTAAAGGAATGAATAAATCCAAATAAGACAAAAGCCCCATAGTGGAAAAGAGTGCTGAATTTGGAGTCGGAATCTGGGTTCATGTTCTGATTCTATCGTTTACCTAATACATGACACTGAGTATGTCAATTAATTTCTGTGAGCCTTAGTTTTCTTTTTTTTCCTTTTTTTTTTTTTTTTTGCTGGTATTAGTTTCCTTTAGTAGAAAGAGATGCTGGATTTGCCACCTGGTGGGTTGAGGACTTTGTTGTGTGAGTGAGGCCTGGGGCCCAACCTGGGCTCATGGTTGTCAATCTTGAGTTTAGACTCAGCTTCCTTGGCTCGTTTCTCCTTTCCTTTGTCACATTTCTCATCAGGTCCTTCTCTTGAAGATTGTGTATTCTCTGTAGCTTTGAGTTGCAATTTTGTGTCCTCACCTTCACATAAAACAATATGATCCTTGGGCTTGTTTGGGTGTGCTAAGGGTGCAGTGATGGTGACTGGAGACCCAAAGATGTCACTTGTCTTCCCACCAGGGGGATTCAAACGGTATCGAACCTTGCTCTTCAAAGATGCCACTTCCTTTGCCTCCTGGAGGATTTGACCTTTTGGGTGTATTCTGAGGCTCCTCCAATGACCCAAAGATATTCGATGCCATTCTATTTGGTCTACTGGAAGGAATCACTTCTTCTGGAGTTCCAAAGAGATTGCTTGAGTCTCCTCCAGGTGGTTTCATTACCCTGGAGCTTGGCTTGCCGCCCTCGTTCTCCCTCCCTTGGAACATGTAGGCAGCGATGGTGGTTGTGTCAGCCAAGGCGGCGGCGGCAGCAGCAGAGATCCTCTCGCACTGCAGACCGAGCCTTAGTTTTCTTAATTATAAAATGTAAGTAATAATAGCACCTATTTGTCGGGGTTTTTATGAGGGTTAAAAAATGAGATAATATTCATAAAGTGCTTTACAAACAAAAAAAAACAAACAAGAAAAAATAACCAAAAACAAAACCAAAGAAACTATGCAAATTTGAGCTATTATAGTAATCGTGAAATGAGGAGCTTGGACTAGATGAGGTCCAATGTCCCCTGTGGGTAGGATCCTCAGGGTATCTATTTCCTTGTTCTGAGGTTTGTTTCTTGAGATTTCTTACTTTGGGAAAGGCACATTTCTTCTGAATAGTCATATAGGATCATAGACAGAAAGCTGGAAGAAAGCTCTAAGATTTCAACCTCCTCATTTTACAGTTGAGGAAATTAGGGTGAAGTATCTTACCTAAGGTCTCACAAGTAGTAAGCATCAGAGGTGAGATTTAAACCCAAGGTTCTCTGACTGTGTTCTTCATCAAATCATGTCCCATCTAAATGGAGGGGGGTTGAAAAAATAAAGAAATGGTGGCCTTCAACAGGAATGGAAAGAAGCAAGATCTTGGAGTGTTATTGGATTCCCTTTCAACCAGATCAATTGTTCTTTACAATTTCTAGACTATGACTAGGTAGACTAGGTCTATTGTTTCAGAGAGTTTTTCATTTTCTGAAGGCTCATTAAAGCTTCCAGCTCTGGTTTGGGTTAGCAGCATTCCCTTCATCAGGAATATCCTGTGAATACAAATCCTGTACTTCACAGTAACCCCTCTCCTCCCACCCCTCACTTTCCTCTGCATCCCTCTCCTTGTGTATCAGTGACTAGGGAAGAGAGCAATGGAGGATGGAGAGGCCCTGCCCTCAGCCTGAATTGATCAGAACCCAAGGATTACTGCACCACTGACTGCTAATCAATAGATATTGAGTGCAAACTCTGGCTTTAAATTCAGTAAGGTTAATGAGTGTCTACACCAAACAATGGGCTGAAATACGATCTGCCCATTCAAGGACCAGCTGGGGGAGAATTGTTCACCCTGATAGCTGCAGAGGAAACTGGGAGGGAGAGGCTTCAGCTGAGTTTCCCTTATATCCCACCCTCTATTTGTCCAGTTGCATTCTTCATCTTCAGGGCATTAGTGAAAGCTCTGTGACCAACAAACAAAGCATCAGATATGATTCCATGTATCCGGACTCCCCAAAGTCTGAGTCTGGTATCTCTTAAGGACAGAAACTATGTGAAGCTACAATGGTTTCTTGAATGAAACCTTCAGCTCCCTCACCTTTGAGATGGGCTGTTGGGCTCAATGCACACAAGCTTAGAGAATGGAGAGAATGGATGATATTTCCTGGCAGGCAAAAATTATCCCAGTTTTGAAAAAGGAAATGCTTTGTTTGGAAAGTAAAAAGCTTATAGCATAGGCCAATCAATAGAAACAAAGCAAAAATTATAAAAAAGGATAAAAAGAGTATGGCTTTTGATACTGAAGGGGAAAAACATCGATAGATTTGGAGAAAGACTGTGTCAATTTGTCACATATATACGATAGGATGTGGTGTAGATAGAAACATAAAGTTCAATTTAATTCAATTCAACAAACATCAAATACCTACTACCATGCTCAAAGCAGGCATTTTGACTTCCCTGGGTAGAAAATGATGTTGAAGAATTAAACAGAAGGGGAATTCTCAATTCACAGCATTTGTCTATCTTGTAGGTAGCAGGAAAATGGTTCATTAGGGAATATTTCTCTTCGATTCTGTTGTTCACATTGACAAACTGAGAAGAGTTCACTAAGGACCTTTGATTTGAATTTTATTTATTTAGGGCATGATCAATCTATGCCCATTGCTCAAGTGTCTATTATGTGGCTAGGTCCAGTTAAAGCTGAATGACATGAATTTATAATGTACTTTGCATGGCTGTACAACTTCCTCATGGCCTATTCAACAGCAGCAGGTGTGGAAGAGGAGAATGGTGGGAGGTCTTCCAGTAAGGTGCCAGGGCTTCTGTACAAAGTATCACAAACAAACATCAACACAGACAAAGCAGACAAACAGAGTTCCAGGATACCACAAGTTTTCTCCTTCTTCACTCTGCCACCACAAGAGTCCTCTTCTCAGTTCTGCTGTCTCTAACCTGGGCCTCTCCTTATATATGGTCATTAGCTCCTCCTCTTCCTGTTGCAGGAGTTCATGAGTTGTAGGGTTCACACATTCTGTCTTACCAGACTTGATACAAGGCTCAAAAGAAACTTGAACTAAAAAAAGGTGTTAATTCAATAGCTGAAACAAGGTGTGAACTACTTCTGTGCTTGCCATTACAGATCTCAGTATCAGTATTGATGCTTCCTCAAATTCCCTAACCTTCTGATTCTTCTCTATCCTTAAATACTAGGTCCTATTCTTTCATTATACCTTAGTCACACATCCAGATGATTGCACCCTGAATCTCACCATAACATAAAAATAGTCAATTTCTTTCATCCAAAATTCTAACATTCCTTTCTGTCCCAAATCTCCTATTGTTCTTCTCCCCTTATTATTCATATGTCTTGAGCCTACTTTCTGCCACCATAGAGATTTCCAAGCTCTTTGCCTCTCAGTACTTTCTCATATATTTTTGCCATGACTTTACTTCCCTCCCTCTCTCAGCCTGATTCACTAGTTAGCAAATACAACTCTAAATTACCCTCTGTGCATAAATCACTTTTCCTCTTGTCTTATAGGCACTCACCCCTTATCAAACCACTGTCCTGAATTATTCCCACTCTGTCTTCTCAACTCCCATTTGCTGTCCTGCTGAATGGAGCTAGAAGAAGTCATACCATCTTGTGGACTGGATGTATTTATGCTATCCAACTTCAAATGGGCCCTCCGGCAACAAGTCACTTCTTTTATTATCTGATACCTTATTCACCACAAGAACTTTTTCAAATCTTCTCTCAAGTTTTATGCTGAAAACTTCCTTCCCTCATGTCTATTACTTCAACTACTACTTAACTGAGAAAGCTGAGTCCATTTAATGTGAGTTCTTGCTGAACCCCTTCTTTTCATCCCAAAACTCCTTGACATCATCTCTCACTCTCTTCCTTTCTTCTCCTTTCCTCAAATCTAAGCCTCCAACACTTACTAGCTGTGTGACCCTGAGCAAGTCACTTAAAGTCTGTTTGCCTCAGTTTCCTTGTCTGCAAAATGGAACTAATAATAGCACCTGCTTCCCATGGTCTTTGTGAGAATCAAATTATGATCATTTTGAAGGTTTTATCATGGTGCCTGGTACACAGTAAGCTCTATTTCAAAGTTAGCTGTCACATTGTCATCACTCTCACTCTCACCCTCATCCTTATCCTCATTATTGTTATTATTATTATATCACTTCATTACACCATAGACTTAGGTCAGAATTAGCACAAGTCCTGGGACTCCTGGTGCTAAAGACCAAAAGAACCTGTTTTTTTGTTTTCTTTTGAGGTAAATAATGCCTCAATGATCATTTGGAGTTCCCTATCTCTGTTCTTCATGAGAGCAAGAAGTAGCCTACAGACAGCCATTCAATGTTTAGAGAATGAAAAGAGGCCCCGAACATATTAAGTGGCCCCCTCGTGCCAGATTAATGGGAGCACTGGAGAAGAGTCACACAGGCCAAAGAGGCATTGGATGACAGTATTTGAAAATCGTCCATGAGGTCTCAGAGTCATTGAAGTATTTTGCAGTATCCTCTTTTTTGACAGTTGCCTATCTGACTGCCATGTCTAGGCTCCAACCATCCTGCCACCTTCCCTTTTTAAGGTATGAAGATACACACACACACACACACACAGATGTATATGTATGTATGGGTGGGCAGCTAGGTTGTGCAGTGGATTGAGGCTCAGAAGGTCCTAGGTGATGAGGAAGTTCCAGGGAAAAAGCCACTTAAGCAATGATAGGAAAGTCTACACAATCATATCGGGGTTGAGGGGAGGAGACAGGCATAAAGGATGGCCAGTAGAATGCACAGAGGGGAGATGGATTATGGAACAGGAAGATGGCCAATTTGGTTGTGCTATTGAGAGTAAAGAAGGGAGTAGTGTATAGTCAGACTAGCAATATTGGGATAAGGTTATGAAGATCTTTAAAAGTCAAAGAGAAGTTTATATTTAACCTTATAGGCAACAGGGAACAATGTGATCAAATTTGGGTTTAAGGAAAATCAATCTGATAGCTGCGTGCAGGATGAATTGGAGTGGAGAGAGCCTTCAGTCATGGATGTCCATTAGGAGGCTATTGGAGTAGTTAAGTAAAGAGGTGACGAGGACCTAAAATAATGTGGTGGCTATGTCAGGAGAGAGAAGGGTGTAAGATGTTGAAGGGTTAGCAACGATAAGAAGCACCAACCAATAGTTGACTGATTGGATATATAGGAAAGGAGACTGAAGAGGCACCAACAATTGCAAGACTACTGGAAGAACAATGCCTTTAACAAAAATAGGGGGTTTTAGTAGAAAGGCAGGTGGGAATGGGGAGACACTATGTTGATTCAAAGAAACAGTAAAACATTCAAAATCTCCTCTGCATCCCTAATCCATCCTCAAGTCATGATTGGTCTCAGAATGAACTTACAAGAGTGACCCACTACTGCTAGGTGTAGCCCTAATGTTAGAACCCTATTTGGGTTTAATTTAAGGACAAGTCAAATGCTGAAATAATTGAACAGCTACCAAAAGTAGTTTTAATTTGTCCTAACAGAGTAGGTTAGTTTTTGAAGAAGTGAAGGAACTAGACACCAAATTGCCAATATTTTCTAGATTTTGGAGAAAGCTAGGGAGTACCAGAAATAAACTTCTACTTCTGCTTCATTGACTACACTAAAGCCCTTGATTCTATATATCACAACAAAATATGGCAAGTCCTCAAAGAGATGGGAGTGTCAAATCATCTTGTCTCCTGAGGAACCTGTATGTGGATCAAGAAGCACCAGTTAGAACTGAACATGTTATAGCTGATTGGTTTAAGATTGGGAGAGGACAATATACAAAGCTGTATGTTTCAGGTTATTTATTTAAATTATGTGCAGAATATGTCATGCAAAATGCCTGGACAAATAAAAATCTGGAATTAAGATTTCTGGGTGGGATAGCAACAATTTCACATATTCAGATGGTGCCACTCTAATGGCAGAAAGTAAAGAAGAATGAAGAAGCCTCTTGATCAGGGTGAAACAGGGAAGCGTAAGCTGGCTTGAAGTTTAACATAAAAAAAAAAGATCTTGGCAACTGGTCCCATCACTTCCAGGCAAATAGAGGATGAAAAAAATGAAAGTAGAATAAGATTTTATATTTTTGGGCTCAAAGATCACTGCAGACAATGACTGGCGTCATGAAACTAAAAGATGCTTGCTTCTTGGAAGGAATGCTATGCAAATCTGTACAGCATGCTAAAAAACAGAAACATCACCTTGCCAACAAAGGTCCATATAGTCAAAGCTATAGTTTTTCCAGTATGGCTGTGAGAGTTGGATTATAAAGAAAATTAAGATCTACAGAATGGATGCTTTCAAATTGTGATGCTGGAGAAGACTTTTGAGAGTTGCTTGAATGAAAAGGAGGTCATATCAGTAAATACTTAAAGGAATTAATTCAGGCTATTCACTGGAAGGTCAAATACTGAAGCTCAAGCTTAAATACTTTGGCCACATAATGAGAAGACAGAACTCATTGGAAAAGACCCTGATGTTGGGAAAGATTAAAGACAAAAGGAAAGGGGGATGGCAGAAGATGTGAAGAGTACCTAGTGTCATGGAAGCGATGAATGTGAGCTTGGACAGACTTTAAGAGATGGTGGAGGATAAAATGGCCTGGAATGCTATGGTCCATGGGGTCTGAAAGAATAAGGCATAACTGACTGAACAACAAAAAAACGACATAGCAAGCATACACAACAGTGATCAGTGGTGCTCAGCTTCCATAGACATGGGCTCTCTCATCTCTATATGTAAACTCATGTGGTGACCAACATGTTCTTCATACCAATCCTCAAGTCAGAAGGGTCCTAACTCCATGGGGTGGAACTTTATATGCCCTTAAGGGACCAGGAAATGGTAGACAGGGTGTGAATCAGGTTTCAAGGTTAACTTTTTCAACTTTTCAGAAGTATATATCCCTGTTGCATCTCTGTATGAGGAGTGGAGAAAGAAACCTGGTAAATATTGTTATATCATACCTGCCAAGGAACACTAGTTGAAAAAGAGAAGACATAGAAGAGAAGGGAAGGGATGAGACCACGGCACAAGTTGGAGCAGCTAGCGGTGGTGGCGGCGACAGCAGCAGTAGGAGCAGCAGCGACAACCACAGCAGCTGGAGGACCCACGATGGATGAGATGGCAGCGGCGGAGAGCGGGGCCCGGAGCCGACCCTGACTCCCTCGTCTCTCCCGGCCTGGGAGGCAGAGCGCCGGAGCCCAGGCCCCCCTCTCAGCCATGAACCTGGCCAGTCAGAGCCGGGAGGCCGGCTCCAGCCAGCTGCTCTTCACCAACTTTAACGAGGACAACACCTCCTTAGCTGTTGGTAGTAAATCTGGTTACAAATTCTTCTCCCTTTCCTCTGTGGATAAGCTGGAACAGATTTATGAATGTACTGATACCAAAGATGTATGTATTGTGGAAAGATTACTTTCAAGTAGCCTGGTGGCTATTGTTAGCCTCAAAGCTCCACGAAAGCTAAAAGTCTGCCACTTTAATAAGGGGACTGGAATATGCAATTATAGCTATTCCAATACCATATTGGCAGTCAAATTGAATAGGCAGAGGTTGATAGTGTGCCTAGAAGAATATCTATACATACACAATATTCGAGATATGAAGGTACTGCATACAATTAGGGAAACTCCCCCTAACCCTGCAGGTTTGTGTGCACTGTCACTAAATAATGATAATTGTTATCTGGCTTATCCTGGGAGTGCAACTATTGGGGAAGTACAAGTCTTTGACACCATTAATTTGAGGGCTGCCAATATAATGCCAGCTCATGATAGTCCCCTAGCAGCCTTGGCTTTTGATGCAAGTGGTACCAAACTTGCCACTGCTTCTGAGAAGGGAACTGTGATTAGAGTATTTTCCATCCCAGAAGGACAAAAAATCTTTTGAGTTCCTGAGAGGAGAAAGAGGTGTGTAAGCATCTGTTCTTTGGCCTTCAGCATGGATGGAATGTTCCTCTCTGCATCCAGTAACACTGAAACAGTGCACATCTTCAAACTTGACACTGAAAGAGAAACCTCAGGAGGAACCCACTACCTGGACTGGTTACTTTGGGAAAGTGCTTATGGCCTCTACCAGCTATTTGCCCTCTCAAGTAACAGAAATGTTTAACCAGGGTAGAGCATTTGCTACTGTTCGACTACCATTCTGTGGTCAGAAAAATATCTGTTCACTTGCCACAATTCAGAAGATTCCCCGATAATTAGTGGGAGCTTCTGATGGATGCTTATATATGCATAACCTGGATCCTCAGGAAGGAGGGGAGTGCACGCTGATGAAATAGCACAAGTTGGATGGCAGCATGGAGCCGGTCAATGAGATCTTAGAATCTGCATCCCATGACCATCCATTAGTGGCTCAGACCTATGGTGCTGCTGTGTCAAGAGGTAATTATGTACCCTTCTCGTCTACAAGACATGCATGCACAGAGGAACTGGGTGCAGTGGGTGGTGCTTGTCTGGAAGATGAAATCAATGCACTACGATTAGATGAAGACAGTGAGCATCCTCCCATGATTCTTCGGACTGACTGAACTTTAACCTGTGAACTCTAACCCCTTCAAGCAGAGAACACTGGCTTGATATTTCTTTGAGGACTATGTGTTAAGCTGCTATGAACTTTGACGTGATTTGGGGAAACAGGATGGCAGAGACATTAAGTTGTAGCTGTAGACTAATTCTATACTATTGAGAACATATATTGTTTTCACTTCTATGGCTTTTAATCTTATCTATTTTAGCTTTCTTGCTTGTGTTTTTTTCCCCATTTATTTGCCAAAATCAGCTGTTTGGTGAACCCATAGAACCTCCTCACTTTGCATGCATTCATGGGCCAAGCTATCATAGGACAAAGAGAAGCCACTTTATAACAAACTAAAGTTTGTATTTCTTTTTATACTTGTATATAATAGTAAGTATATATAAAGAAAGTGTGAAAACATGAAAAAAAGAGAATATATATAAGGCGATATGATCCCTGTCTCCTAATTATTTCAAAGATTTCTTTGGAGAAAAAAAAAGATTATGCTTCTTCTGTATGGCACCAGAAGGTCAATGAATGAAATTAGATTTCTAAGTACCTTTTCCATTCTTAAGTCCTATTAGCCCATAAGTAATACAGAGGAAAATTATGTTTGAAATGATAAAAAAACTCTGAATAATTAGAGCAGTCCAAATGTGGAAAAGTGGTGAGTTTCTCAGCACTGGAAGTGTTAAAGTAGAGGGTGAATTCCCAGTTGTTAGGGATATGGAGGAAAAGATTCCTACCTAAGAATTGGACTAGATGAGCCCTGAGGTCCCATGAAACTCAGATTTTGATAGTCTGTCACTGTGAAGTGGGTGGATTCTCATCCTTTAACAGAACTAAAAATCATAATGGCCATTGGTAATTTATTAATGGTGACTTCTAGCAAAGCAAAGAGGGAAACCAGGATCATTGAGTTTGAGGTACAAAGTTGGGTCTCATTGGTACAAGGGCTTTCTAGGACAATTCAGAAAGAGTTTCATGAAGTACATTTAAAACCCTTTGAGAGGTGTGAAATTTGTCCTAATTCCTAAAAAAAAAGAGAATGAACAGTGACCTCCACGGTTTTTTTTTTTTTCCTATTCTAGCTTTCCTGTTTGTTTATCAATTTTAGGATATTTCTTCTTACGGCATTTGTTTTGTTTGTGTTATTTTTTTAAGTGATATACATATATTTCTTTCAAAGAGAAGATCTATGGTGTGTTTCAGTCATTACTTCAGGTCCTGCTTGTTATATATTTGCATGTTACAAAGGCCCAACACTTGTGAATGGTTAGTGGAGATCAGTCTGATGACATTTTGGTTACTGGTGACAGTAACTACATGAAGCTTAATCAATTCCTCAAGTGAGTCTGCACTAGTCAGAGAGGCAGAGTAGGAGTCTGGAGGCCCAGGCCTTAAATCAGCCTCTCACTGTCATTCATTAGATAACCCTGGACAAGTCATTCCCTACTATGAGCTTGAGTTTCCTTGTGTAGAAACTGTGAATTCATGTAATAGATAGATCAATGGAATTGCAGTCAGGAAAACCTGCTTTTGAATCCTGCCTCAGATACTTTCTAGCTGTGTATTCTCAGATAACTCACTTGATTAATCAATGAGCTTGGGTTTTAAAAGCACATACTATATTCTGAGAATTAAAGATACAATTACAGGGAATGAAACAATCCCTACTGACAATGAGCTTACATTCTAAACTTCTCTAAGCCTCAGTTTCCTCATCTGTAAAACGAAGGTGTTAGACTTGACAACCTCTAAGTTTCCTTCCTTTCTATGATCTCCATGTATTTTTCCTGCTCTGTCAGTGACTGGGAGTTTCAAAGAACCGTTCCTTCCTGGACAGTGGTATGGCTGGGACCAGGGGGCTGAAACCACCAGGGGGAGGTGTCTGACTTTGCCTGAGAGAGGTGGAAAGCTGATCCCTTGACCTACCATTGAGATTTGAAGACAAAGCACACCCACCTGGCTGGCAGCCCTGGTTAACATTCTCACATCCCTCCACCCCTCTTCCCCCAGCTGCTGACAAACTCACTTAATGAAATAACTCTGCAGGCCAACATGGCTGCAAAACATTTCTCGAAATATAAACCATTTCATCTCCTTTTGCCTTGATCATGGTGACATCTGACACTCAGCTGAAGCAGGCATGGCAGGGCGGGTTTGTGGATATGTCTTTTTTAATGCCTTTTAAGCTGTCATGTAGTACTTATCTGTGGCAAATACCTGGACCTAGGCAAAGAAAACATTCAGTTGAGTCAAAAGTGCAGAATTACTCATCAGTCCAGGCAAACAAAACCTCTATTTGGCCCCTGTAGAGTTGGTTGGTAGGCAGATTTCTCAGAGCCCCAGAAATGAAAAATGGTGGGTCTGAGCAGGGCCTTGATCCTTATCAGGTTGAGTTTATCTCAGCTTCACGTTTACTCTTCATTACCTCTGAGCAAAAGACAAAATTGGCTTGGAAAGGATAACCAAGCCCATCATGTGTTGTGTGCTTAATTGCTAACACCATTCATTAATCAAATGTTGGAAACCCAGTCTTGGAAGTGCCACTGGGGAGCTAGCCGGTTTAGGCCTACCTAGTTTAGTATGCTAATGACAACTGATTTTCCTAATATGCCAGTCAAAAGCTACTTTCTCTAATCTGTCCTAAGCTTTTGTGACAATCAGAGCAGTGACAGCTGTGGAATGAGAACTGCTGCATCCCACTCTGAGGGGCTTCGGGACTCTGTTTAATATCTCAGGGGGAGATGGGCCACCTGGAAGTTGGGAGCCTGAGATTGCAGGATCATAGACACTCTCACAGGAAGGCTCACAACAGCAATCTATACACTGGAAAGGGGCAGGGAAGAGGACAGGGAGAGGAGATCACCAAGTCTCTGAAGCAAAGACCACAATGGTTTGGGGCTTCAGGATGATGTTGGAGAAATGGCAGTTTTAAACAGTCATTATATGTGACTCCAGAATGATGATTTCCTCTCAGAAGAGATGTGACTTGGGCTTGAGCTAAGTCTTTTTTCCTATCTAAATTCTGAAAATTTGAGGGAATGGACATCTTCATAGACTTCTTATCTTAGAGGGGGAAATCTGGAAAGATTGTGATTAAGATGTGAAAACAGATGGGAAGCAGTTTTTAAGGCACGCCTCTAGCACGTATTTGTTGTTATTATTCAGTCATTTTAGTCATGTCTGACTCTTTGTAATCCCTTTTGGAGTTTTCTTGGCAAAGATACTGGAGAAGTTTGTCATTTCCCTCTCTAGCTCATTTTACAGATGAGGAAACTGAGGCAAAGTGTTAAGTGACTTGCCTGGGGTCACACAGCTAGTAAGTGCCTGAGGCCATATTTAAACCCAGATCTTTTTGATTCCAGGCCTATAGCTATATACACTGTGCCCTGGCTGTTCAGTTGGTTATTTTTTATCAACTTTGATTTTTTTTTAAGATGGAAGGATCTCATCTTTGTTGTCTTTTAACTCAGTTATTTGCAAATATATTCCTTTCTTAGTGAATGTTCCCTTGTAGTAAAGAAAAAACATCAAGCAAAACAAACTGACAGAACCAGTGTGTCTGATAGAAAACACTGTCTGACAATGTACGCAACATTCTGTTCCTGTAGTCCCTCACTTTTCTTTGGAGAGAAGGAAAGTGTTTTTCAACATCTGTTCCTTAAAATCAAATTTGAATTTGCAATTAATCTAAGCTGGTGTAATGGTAATGGGAATTTGAAGATCTTCCCTGCCCCTTAATATAAGCTTAAGGGAATTTGAAGACCTTTCCTGCTTTGAAGATGTACCTTTCCCCCTAATAGGCTGAATGTAGTCACATGGAACTTATGGTGGGAAGAGTTTGATGAAGGGTGGAGCAGAGCCCACAGGAAGCTGGGAGTCAGAGCAGCAAGAGACTGGAGGTAGGAAAGGACACATCCAAGGGAGACAGCTAGTGAATAAATATATGTTTGTGGAAAGGCTAAAGGAAGCTACAACTCTCTGTGCTGTCATGGCTTATTAATTTTTTTGCTACTATGATGGAATCAGCTGACTGGTTTTGGGATTTGGTTTTCTGGTGTCTGAATAAATGTTTTGCTTCTGTCTTATATAGGGAGAGTCTGTTATATTTTGTAATTGAACACTATGCAGGCATATTTATAGTGACCATTGGTACTGTGAATATTGCATTGGCACTACAGTAGGCTTCCCCTAAGGATTGTTTAAATGACTCCTCCTCTATCTATTATGCTGAGCTTCTTCCCAAATGCTAACATTTGTTATTCAAATTCATTTTATAAAACCTTATAGCCTTATTATGATGAATGACTATTGAATATAAGTCATAAATTATAATTTATTAATTTCATATATCATATATGTCATATTAAAAAAATAATGAACAGAGAGCTAGGTTTGAAGTCAGAAAGATTTGAATTCAATTTCTGACTCAGCTATTTTCTAAATGTGTGATTCTACATGTCATTTAAGCCTCAATTTCTTCAGCTATAAAATGAGGGTAATAATAGTATCTATTTCATAGGGTTGTTGTGAAGAACAAATTTGATAACATATGCAAAGTACTTTGTAAGCCATGCAAGTCTATATTAGTGCTGCTTTATTGTAATCATTATTACTATTATCGACATGTGTGAGAAATAATGTGACATATTGGTTTGGGGGCTGACCTTGGAACCAGAAAAACCTGGGCTCAACTTGCTTCTGAACATACACAAGTTATGTGAACCTGGACAATTTCCTTAATTTCTCAATGCCCCTAGGAATCTCTTTAAGACTAAAAGTTTCAGATGAATTGCCAGGCTTCAGCAGTAAAATGTGTCTCTATACCAGGACAACTTTGCACTGATGAATGAAATCATAGTTCTGCCCACCCATCCGAAGGTCAAAAAAACAAAAGAGCCCTGATGTATATAATTCTCCTAGTTCTGCTTATTTTTCTCCTACTTTGCAGTGTATTTAATAATCATTTTTCAGAGTTTTATAGAAAGGGCATATACTTATTTAAGGTATTTTTTTGGTTGTTGTTATTGCATACGTACATGGAATGGGACTTTCCTGTACAAAGGGCATTATGAAAGTAATGACTAGACATATGAGAGTTTGTTTATGTTAGGATCCATGGTAAATCATCTGTGAAATTTCAGATAATCCCTTTCTCATACTAGAATGATCATCATTAAGAATAATTGCACTGGAGAAATCTTAGGATTATGGGATTTAGAGCTGCAAAGGATCTTTGAGGTCATTTAATTTAAACTTTTCATTTTACAGGTGAGGAAACTGAGGTCTAGAAAGTCAAGAATTTGCCCAAGATCAGGCATGAACTTTGGTTTTCCTATAATCAACCATTTTCTAATATGTGTGTGTGTGTGTGTGTGTGTGTGTAAAAACACATACACGTGTAGTAGATATACAATACAGATCTGTACATATAATAAGTATATAGAAATGTCTTAGATATGATATAAAGTTATATTGTTTAGTTATGTCTGACTTTTCATCACCTTGTTTGGGGTTTTCTCGGCAAAGATACAGAAGCAGTTTGCCATTTCCTTCTCCGTCTCATTTTATAGATGAGAAAACTGAGGCAAACAGGTATAAGTGTCTTACCCAAAGTTAAGTCACACAGTTAGTAAGTGTCTGAGAGCATATTTGAACTCAGGTGTTCCTGACTCCAGGCCCAGTGCTCTATCCACTATGCCACCTATACAAATAGATGGCTTTCAGTAAAACAAGCAAATAAAATATTTCTAGTTCTGCTTTGATCAATACAGTAGATTTTCCTTTACCTTAGTCTTAGGGGAAGGATGAAGAATATCTAATCAATTAATCAATCAACAAAGCATTTATTAAGTACCTTTGACATTCCAGACACTGTGCTAGGCACTGGGAATACAAAAACAAAAAGAAAGCTGTCCCTGAACTAAAAAATATTGCATTCTATAGTGGGAGTTGATAGAGAGATAGACTGATATATATGTGTGTACACATGTATACACATGTGTGTATACATGTGTATGTATATATGCACACATATGTATCATATACCTGCATACATATAAGTCTAAACAAAATATATACAAAATGAATGCTAACTAACCCGTTCACTAGGTACCAGCCCTCCAATTGATTTAATCTTGCCTTTTCTTCTCTATGATATTTCTTTGTTCACTGATGCAATAGCTCAGAAAATAATGGTTCTTGTAGCTGACTGCTTTAATTTTCCCACTCACAGTCCAGCCCCTGAAGGATAAAGGATAAGTACTAGCCAAGAGCTGTAAATAGTGATGAATCAGCAATTGAATATTTCAATAATTTACACCAAGCCTGTGATTTCATTGGTTCCCTATACCCATGCGGATCATTACCTGGTTTGCAGCTTATAGACTTTGTTGTCTAGAAGCCTTGCAAGGGTAAGCAATTTTCCCAGGGTCACTTAGCCAGTATTTGTCATAGGTAGGACTTGAACCCATGTCTTTCTGACCCTGGGACCATCCCTCTATCTTATCCACACTATCTTTTTCTTGGTATTTCAAGTCTGTAATAACAACTAAAGAAAAGTATAAAGCCCTCAGACTATGGCATCCATGATGATAATTCACTGAAATATCTATTAAATTTATCAGGGAGAAACTCATGGAAGGGGAGGAGGCATTTGGGAATGCTCCTGGGGCTTCCCTGCTCATTTCTGAATGGGCCCCCTTTCCTTGGGATTTCAGGATCTGAGAAGTCTAGAGGCTAGACCTGAGGAGAGTTTAAAAAAAATAAATTCTTGTCATTTTCTGTGGGTGTAACCAGCCTTGGACATGGATGATAGCAATATAGTTGGAGACAAAGTAAAGAAAGCAGGTAAATGTTATTGGAAACCAGACAAAATTGCCTTGAAAGCAAAGCTTGAGAGAAGCCAGCAGAGTGCAAGAGAATGTTGGGCCAGAAAGAAGCTGAGATATCAATATCTGGAAGAATTGGTGTCTAGTCAGGAGAGAGCCATCTGTGGTCTCAGAGAACTGGAAATGTACAAGCAATGGTGCATGGCAATGGATCAAAGAAAACTCCCTGGAAAATAAAAGCTCTTCTAACTGGAGAGGAGCAGAACAAATTTCAGCAGAACTCAAGCAGACATACCAAGGCTGTAAAAACAGAAGCTAATAATAATTCCTGGTGAAGATCATTTCCACTTAGACTCCTGAATCAATTACTGAATTGAACATTCAGAATCACGTGAAGAATGGACAAGATTGGTCTGTGAAGTTTAATTTGCTACCTACGGTTCACTGGTCATTTATTTTAACCTGCAATTGTTGACTAAAATCTGTGATCATATGTGTTGAAGGACCTTGCTTTAACCTCCAACAACAGGAAAATTCAGAATCTTCAGTACTCTTTCATTTGATGTTGATAGCTGCAGTAAATTTGCACATGACGTGATGCTTAGAAAAACCCCATGTGGCACGGAGGACAATAAGTTAAAAGACAGTGGTTTTGCACCTTAGCTCCATATTGGTTAATTATGTTCTTTTCATTTCATTCTGTGTGTTGGTGTTAGTTCATTGCCTTTGTTTTTTGTATAGTCTTATTCAGAAAAACTAATGCTAAATTATAAGTTTTCAGCCTTTAAAATGGACCTGAACACCTTTTATCAAATTTATTTGAATGTTTTGTAACATATATATGCATATATATGTGTAATATGTATGTCTGTGATATATATGTGTGTAATATAATTATATATGTGTATAGGTATATATGTGTGTATACATACATATATGTATGTATATGTATTATGTGTATGTATTTTTTTTTCCTTGCAGGAACCACAGATCTGTTTTGTGCATCATTCCAGCATAAATTGTGCATATTTGTTTAACAATTATATGGAATTCTATTTCTGTAACCCATGATGATCTTTCTGTTATACTGCACCCATATCGACAATCCATATCAAAAGTATTTGGAAAAGCATGTCTTGGAAACCTTTGTAGCTATCCCAACTGTATTTATAAACTATTGAAATTCCCCCATCTATATTAGCATGTAAATTAATCTAATTTTAAAATTACTTCTCAGGTATTCGAATGCAATGAACATTTTGTTATTTCTAAATGTGTATATATGTGTGTGTATTATATATATATAATACATGCACTCACACAGATATATATATATATATATATATATATATATATATATATATATATACAGACAAGTGTATATAAAGAGAGATACTAAAACACTTTTTGCTTTGTATACTCAATAGCTTAGGAGACTGTTCTAGAAAAAAAATAGGTTAAAATTAGCTGCTGGTCCTTCAAGATCTTTTTCCTGCCTCACGATTTATTATAAAGTGACCTACAGATTGCTTATAGCTTTAATGGCTGCTATAGTAACCAAAATGCCAAGCTTCTTGCCTGATGGGAAACCAAAAGAGATTAGGCCTGATTGGTGCTCCATCTAAGAAATGCACAATAGAAGGGTGATATTTCTGTTCTTACTTGTTCAAGCCAGAGATGCCTCCCTGAGAGAAACCTATATTTTGTGTGTCCAAGGAAAATCCAGGATAGATGAGTACTTTAGTCCTGTCCAAGTCACAACTTTATTTCCTGAGCCTCACACTAGATTCAAACGTAGGTGTTATGGCTGTACACATCAACTCCATAGATGTGTGAAGCTAGGGAGAGTGGAACGATTTTCCTACTGACCTCTGCCATTCATATCCAAGCCCACATTTACATGAAGGTTTGTTTTCCCCAAAGAGGGTTTGATACAGTATGAGGAATTAGGCTTTTGACAAAGTATAAAAATCTTTGAAAAATACACTTGTTTAAAACAAATACAAATAAGTAAGTCTGTTCTTGCTTTTGTGATGAGGTCTTTTATCATTGTTTCTTTCTTAGATAATTAAATCAGAAGTTGTGATCTTTTACTACTAAACCACACTTATATGTAATTGGTCTCCCATTCCCTATTCATTGACTTTTTCACCAAATACCTGGTATGAAATGTTATTTTAGGGAAGATACATCTTCCCCATGAAGATTATGTGGACTGTTTTTGGGAGCACACAAGTGAATGTATATCCTTCTTGGACTATAAAATATATCATCAGCTAACCTGGGAGCCTAACAATCCGTTGTTCTTTTGAGTTCAAAGTCAGGTGTGCCCGATTGATGTTATGTGACTACCATTAGTAGACTGCTAGCTCAGCCCTCAGTCCCATTTCAGTTATAGTATAACATTTGTGAAAGTTCTCACATTGCTCATATGGTTGGACAGCAAAAAGCAGAGAGAAAACCTAAGATGATGAGACAGTCCCCAGTTCTGAAATATTGCATGCTATGACATACTTTGGATGAATAGCTATATTGACACTTTTCTTTCCTATTTAAGAAAGATCTGGGGAAAAATGTATTTTTCTAGGCATTGGATTCTCAATTAATTTTCTATAAAACTTTTGTGCTTTAAATTAGTAGAGTATAATATTAAATGAGTTCTAAAAAATGAAGTTTAGAATTGAGTCTAGCTGTTTAAAATATATCTTTCCATGGTACTTTATGTATAATCGCTGTTTCATTGTAGCCAACTTATATCATTGTTCACCATCTCACTGACAGTATTTACCAGTGCTGTCTTCTAGCAATTGATCATCTTTCAATTATAATAGACCTGATTTGGCTTATTATAAGGGATACTATCTGGAATTTTAATTGAAATAAAGGCAAAATGTTGTAAATAACATAATTGATAAATTTCACAAAAAAAATCAGTTAGACATACATATATATTGCTTAAAAAGATATATAACTTTTAAACCATGTGGTAATTCTGGGACATCAAATGATGGTACATTTATATTTTCTGTTAAAAATTTAAAAAGGTCTCAAAAATTTTATCTAGCTATGTCACTCCCTTTCTCTTTGTTTCTTCTTCCATTTTTTTCCATTCTTCTAGGTCTGTTCTCCTTCTGCCTGGTTCTCCTTTGCATGGAGAACTCTTTCCCATCCCATATCTCCCCTTCCTTCTCTTTATCTATTTCTATGTATCTTTCTTCATTTTTACTCCTCATCCTTCCTCTTTTGCTCCCACATCTTTAATTGACAACAGTATGAAATTGATTTTGGGGGGTATTTATCATAGTATTTTAGGTATAGAAAATAATTTAGAGGTTATCTAGTTCAACCACATCATTTGACAAATGAGGGAAATAATGGTCAGAGAAATTAAACAATTTTACCATGGTCACACAGTTAATTAGTGAGCCATTTGCATTTGGACCCAGATCTCTTGATTCTCTTCTCATTGCATCAAATTGTCTTCCTTTTTTCTTCTGAAAAATTTTTTTTCAGTGTCATAATGTAAAAAAAAAAAGGAGTTAAGCATTCAATACTTTTAATTATTTTATGTGACAGTGAAAAGAGCATTGGACTTGGGTTTCAGTCTGCAGCAGCTTTTCTTAATTCTGTGTGAAAAAAAGTAATGTATATACTTTAAATTTAATTGAATGTGCCCTTTAACAGATCCCCCCCTCGCCCACAGGTGTGTGGTCCTTGGTAGAAAAACAAAACAAAACAAAACAACTTGTCAGGCTCCTCTGTGTCAGAAGGTACTTCTAATTTCTACTTTGTAAATTGTGTTTCCTTTTGCTGCTGAAAGGACATGGTACACTTAATCTGTGTATTATCTTAAGCTGTGTTATAATAGGGGGTTAACTGTAGACAGAGGAGTGATTTAATCACTCTGGAGAAAAATTGATTTGCTGGAGAGCTTTATCCTCCTTAAAGATCCATAATAACTCATGTTTATTTAGTGTTTTCAAGGTTAATCAAGGGGCGGCTGGGTGACAGAATGAGTACAGCACCGGCCCTGGAGTCAGGAGGACCTTGGGCAAGTCACTTAACCCCAATTGCCCTCCAAAAAGCAAAAAAAAAAAAAGGTTAATCAAGCATTTTCCTCCAACTGACCTGTGAGGTAGGTAGTGCAAATATCATCATTCCCATTTTATAGCAGAAGCAACTGACGTTCAGAGAGAGGAGCTGACTTGCCCAGGATTACACAGTTTTGTAAGCTTGGGTCCTAAAGACTTAAATCCCTGTGGTGACACAGAAGACAAGAATCAGAGAAAGGTTCTGAAACCTTGGCCCTCTTACTCCAGCTCCTCTGCTTTTTCCAAATTGAACAAGATGGTCCAAACTGTGAAAAGGGCTATTCAAGCAGGTTCAAGGGAAAAGGAAAGGAATAAACATTTATTAAGCACCTACTATGTGCCTGACACTGTGCCAAGTGCTTCATAAATATTATCTCATTTGATCCTCACAACAACCTGTAAAGTAAATATTGTTATTGTATCCATAATTGAGGCAAAGGGAGTTAAGTGATTTGCCCAGGATCACACAGTTAGTGTCTGAAGTTAGATTTGAACTCAGGTCTTTCTGACTCCAGGCCAAGTACCTTAGAGTACTTGGGTTGGGTCTAACCCCCTCCTTCTGCTGTTAAGAAAGCTGGGCCAAGAGAAGCTAACTGACTTCCCTAAGCTTAAAGAAATAGTGTGTAACAGAGATGGAATCTGAACCCAGGCCCATCTAAATCTAGATGTGATGCATCTCCCACTCCTTCTAACAGCAAAAACCAACTAAGGAAAGTGTACCTTCTCCCTTTCTTCTAAGAGAAACTTCTTATCCCAAATAAGCTGAATAATTTTCAATTATTTTCTCTTGTGAGATATTTAGCAGTAAACATCCAGGGACCATACCTAAAATTTTATTGAATATACATTTTTTGGAAAGCTCATTTTCCTTATTGAAATGGATTTTAGACAAAATGTCACTTTGAAAAGTCAGTTTCAATTATGGATCCATCATCAGGTTAAAATGTTCATCCCAGGGTGCCTTTTCAGGCAAACTAAGATAAATACACTCAAGAAGTGTGAGGAGCTCAAGGAAAAGTCAAACCAGAGATGGGAGAAGTCTCCAAATTGCATCTGTGAAATGAATTTCCAGTGGGGATTCATGAGCCCAACTATCAACAACAAGAAAAAGAAAAATCCCTTCCTCTCACATCTGAAAGAGTATTTAAGGATTTTAAATAATCTAGGGGTAGCAGATTGCACAGGCTCAAAAAAGCCTATAAAAATGGATGAGATCAGAAAGATAAGGAAGTGCTAATCCATGGAGTATTTGAAAAAGTGATCAGTCCTATTTTTAAATGAAACTCAGATTTTACAAGTAGCCATGGAAGTTGTCTCAAAATACACCTTAATAAATCTACAGGATTTTTAGGTCAGTTTATGCATTTGAGACCGTAATCTCTCTAAGTCAGGGAGGGAAACATAATGTACAGATGAACAGTTTGGAAAGAACAAAGGCATAAGTTTAAAGTTCTGACTGCTAAGTCTAAAAGGGGAGATCTGTATGTCTAACAAGTAGGGAGTAAAGAAATAGTGATTAAGAAAAATTCTTGAAACTGGAAGGGAATTTGAAACATTGTGTCACCATTTCAAAGATGAAGAAACTGAACCCTAATGAGGGGAAGCATCTCGTCCAAGGTAATAGTTAATTGATGGCCACAATAATAGCTGACATTTATGGAACATTTTAAACAGTGCCTTACATGCATTTGATCTTTAAAATGCCATAGTTCAAGGACAGTGGTATGCTGGTAAACAGTTTAACCACCAGCTCTCTGGGGGGAAAACGTTTTCCTACAACACACTTCTAAATTTAATCTGTGTTACTTATATATTCTCTATCACTTGTCAGGATGTTGTGAGTCTCAAATGAGATAGTATTAGTAAAGCCCTTAGTGCTTGACATGATTGTTGTTCTTCAGTCATTTCTGACTCTTTGTGATCCAATTTGAGGTTTTCTTGGCAAAGACACTATAGTGGTTTATAGTAGATGCTTAATAAATGTTTATTTCCTTCCTCCTCCCTGCCCATTATAAGCATCAAGACCCCCAGGGATCAGGAGTCTTCCATAGTGAATGAAAAATAATCAATAACATGCCTACTATATGTCAGGTACATTGCTCAGTGCTGGGTATACATTTCTTTTTTAATGACAGTCTCTGCCCTCAAGAAACTTAGATTCTTTTGAGTGGTGGACAGAGTAGGGAATTTTGGAGTTGGGAGTTATAGGGATTATGAGTGTTCCTAAAACAATTGTTGAAAGGTGTATGTGTGGAGATGTGGCAAGGCAGATGGTTTTTCTCCTATGGTTTTTGTCTTTGGCTCTCAACGAAGACCAAAATGACATCATTCTGCTGGAGTGAAGTTACAGTGTGTCTGACTGTGGCTGATCAGACCAATATGAGCTTGGAATATTATACCACAGGTCAAGCACAAATAGTCCTCATGAACATTTAGGGTGAATTCTCTAAATCTGTGCATCTCACATTTCGTTTGAGCCGTTTCAATTTTCCTTTGGTCATAGAGCACAGCGCCTTCTCTGATGTGGGCATGCCATGCTGAGCAGTCCTGTGCTCGTGTCTCCTATGTCACACAATCAATTCCAGAGGTCTTAAGAGAGACCTTAAGTGTGTCCTTGTATCATTTCTTCTGATCACAATGTGAATGCTTGCCCTGTGTGAGTTCTCCATAAAATAGTCTTTTTGGAAGTGTAGCAAGGTGCCCGTAGCACCTGATTTTCTGGTGGATCGTTGCCAATTAGAGTCTCAAATGAAGTCATACTTTGGCTCCAATGAGCCTTAATTGGAACAGGGTCACAGTCTAAAAATATATGTGCATAGAGTGGTCAGCAATGAGAGAACAGTAGATCTTGAAAGGAGAGAGGAGGAAAAAACAATACAGTCCAATGGTAAAACCAGTAAAGAGAGAGATCAAAGGAAGGGTCTGCATCTACTCAAAGTATTTACCACAAAGTATAAAACTTAATTCCGAGAGCACTTATAGACTTTTCAGTGTAGGAATAAGTAAGTGGGGGGGGGGTGAGGCAGGTGGCAACAAATACTCGTCCTACCACCTGTGTGTCTCCGATCAGACACCACAATGTGAAACTCTCGTTCATTTCCACATTTTCCTAAATGGTTAGTTTTATTAGAGACAAGCGCTGATAGAATCTCCATAGCTCATCTGGCTGCATTTCAGTCTTCATCACCAAATATCTATGCCAGCTAACCTTCTTAATGGGACCACAAACTTGCCTTAATACACTGACAAATGAGGTTTTATAGGAAAAGAAGAAAGTTTCATAATGGAAACAGCACTGTCTTTAGATTCAGAGGACCTAGGTTCAAATCCTGCCCTTGCTAGTTATTATTTGTGAGACTTGCAAAGTTTAAAAAGGTAAAGACTCCTCTAAAAAAGGGGCAGCAAGGCCTAGTGGACAGAGCACTAGACTTGGAGTAAGGGAGACACGGGCGCAAATCCCGTCTCAGAGGCTTACTATGTGTTCCTGGGCAAGTTACTTAATCTCACAGATTCCAAATTTTCACATCTGGAAAATGAGGATAGTTATAACGCTAAATTGATAGTAATTGATTGTAAAGGATATACATATGTGTATATTAATATCTATCTATTTATATACAGAAGTGTATTTATATATATGCACAGATATATGTGTATTTAGTTTTATGTATGCATATATTACACATAGGTGTTGCAGCAAGCACCCCAGTGTCCCCAGGGTGCCTGCTCACACAGGTTCTTGGATCTGCTTTGTTAAAGGAAAGCAACTCAAAATGGGTTAACAAGCTTACTTTAATCAGTCAGACATATATCGTTTACCTTGTTCAGGAGAAAAGGTCAGCACCCTGAACCTCAAAGCATACAGGCATAATTATCAAGACAGAAACATCAAGTAGACAGATTTCCAAATTGTCCAACCATTACATCCATACCCAGTCAACATCTGGGTTTCCACATTCTGGGTTTTTCAAAGCCGGGGGACTCTCAACAACGGCTTCCCAGAATTCAGATCAAATCACAGAACACTTTTCAAAGTGAGTCCCAAAAACAAAGCTACACATCAGGGCTTATATAGCCTTCTCCTGGCTCAGAGAATGTAACAACCTTATTGACTCACTGGCCAATCAAGAAGTATCTACTGAAAAACAAGCCTCCCCCACCCCAGGCTTCAGGTGCACATTAGCCTAGGGGCAGGGAAGATCTTTAAAATTTACATTCTTATTACAATAGGTCTGAAATACATGATGATGATCATCTACAATCATTATGTAAGATAGATAAACGGAGTTAAATAATGAAGTCATTACATGCGAAGCATTTATCTGAATGTTTACAAAGTAATATTATAATATTTTATATACATACACACAGAAGTGATTTCAATAGCAGATATTTAAGATCTTACATACATTATTAAATAAAATCCACCCCCAAAAAATTTCTTTCACGAGGGATAGTTTCTTTTGTTTTCAGATCTTTCAGGAACTTTCCCCCCCAAATATGACAGGTGTCAATTCACCAGTTATGGTGATCTCTTTGATCAGTTATGCGGGACAGCTTTAGAAGGTAAGCTTTTCACTTGGATTGAAATCTTCAAGGTAAGCTCTGTTGCTTCATCTATCTTACAAAATTTCTTATATATCAAAACATTTCATGAGGAAGATAAAATTCAAATTAGTGCATACTAAGTTTCCTGCTTATATTGAAGAATAAGAGGCTTACCAGAATTGATAATAGACATAAATTTTAAAGAAAGTAATATCTAAAGATTATATAATCCAGTCTCTTAATTTAAGAAATGAATACACTGACACAGAAAATTACCTGTACATAAGATCAAATAGTGTAACAGTCAGACCTTGAATTCAGGGGTCCAGACTTCAAGTTCACTGTTCCTTACTCTCTGCTTTTTAAATCCTAATTTACTTCAACTCATAGATTATGATTTGGCTAGCACACCCCCTCTACATTTAAGTTTCTCTCCTCTGTGGCTCCAAGAAGCTGTGGCCACACTCTGGTAAAACTGTCTCAGTAAATGGGCTAAAACATGTAGAGGGTAATCTACAGGTCTCATACTCATTTGTTAATTAGGGGGATATCTATTCCAACCATGTGAAGACTTCCCCCAACTCCAGCAGAATGGGCAGATGAGAACAATTTGTTCCAATGGCAATAAAGGCGGCCAAAACAAGCACTGTGGAGAGCTTAGAGCTTGGTCAGACACCAATCAAAGATGCCAAGGTCATACATTTCATCCTGGGCCATCACCAGTTGTTTTGACTTTTGCCTTACCTCTGATCTTTAATAACTCTGAAAGAGAGTGAGGCTGACAACTCTGTGCAACTCTTCCTCACTTAAATGCAATTCATGTGCATGTCAAGACATCACATGTGATGCCACTGGTCCTCTTTGAAAATGAAGGACAAAAAACAACCTGAAATCTATAGAAATACAAACTCTTTCTATCGCCCACAGGACTTCGTTGTATAAAGAGGTAACATGGTCAGACCTGGGTTTGGGGGAAATCACTTTGACAGTTGAATGAGGATAGACTGGAGTGGGAAGAGTCTTGTGGCAAGGTAATTAACTGAAGGTTGTTAGTTTAATCCAGGTATGAGGTGATGAGGGCTTGGTAACATCAAATGAGAGAAGAGAGCATATCCAAGAGATGTTACAAAACCAAAATCAACAGACCTTGGCAACAGATTGGATGTGTGGGCCTGAGAAAAAGTCAGGAGTCAGGGCTGATATCTTTGTTGCAAGCCTGTGGGACTGGGAGGATAGTGGTGCCATTGACATTGATAGGAAAGTTTGGAAAGGGCTGGGGTTTAAAGGGAAAGATAACGAGTTCAGTTTTAGACATGTTGAGTTTAAGATGAATACGAAATTTATGTGTGCCATACCTGAGAAGAAGGAAGAATTCAGTTAAGGAGGTAATAAGGCTGCAGGATATCATTATTAGGGAGAGAATTTCAGTCTGAGTTTGAGTCATCTAAAATAACTAGGAAAGCTGAAGACCAGACATCTGGACATGATGACCTCCTGGATGGTTATTTCTATCACCTGCTGCCACATAAGAAGTCAATCTCACCTCTAATCAACTCATCTCATTTGTGGCATAGTTAGAGGCAATCTGGTATAGTGCACTGGAAAGCAGGAGATGAGGGTTTGAATCCAGTCTGACTTTTTCTAACTGTGCATATGTAAAACTCCATTCATTTTTCTGAGTTTCAGTTTCCATACCTGTAAAATGTGGATGATAATATGTAGTCTACCTAATTCATGGTGTTGTCATGAGGAAAATTCTTTATAAACCTTAAAGTGACCTGAATGAATCATCACCATTTAGTCATCATTATTGCCATTCTGCAGCTGGACACATCAGGAGTAGTTGGTGTATGTTTTCTGGCCATCATCTGGGCAGAGTCAGACTTTAGGAGCAGGTAACCTGGTGGGAGGAAGGGGAGAGAGAAGAAAATGAAGGTACAGAAAAGAAGAAGGAGACAGAGAAAGGGGGATGGAAGAGTACAGTCTTGTATTCTGCCTACTTCAAAATATTGACTAGGGACAGACCTGCTCTGAAGAATCTCTTGGGGAAAAAGAAATGGACAGCAATACAAGGACTAGTAGGGAAGATATTGTGGAAGACAAACTTAAGTATGAGAACAGCATTAACCACTAGAAAGATTAAGTCCGAGAAATGCTTTTAAAAAGATTAGGAAATGGATCACAAAGGAGCGAAAGGAGTATTAAGTTTCCCCCTCCCCCTAAATTGCCTGTTCCATACACACTCACACCAAACACTGAGCAGAAAATCACCACAGATGGGTCTTACATAGAGTGTTAGTAAATACTATGATGATAATAATGATAATGTTAATGATAGTTATTATCCAATCATTTAAAAATACATCCCCACCCTCCATCCTCCCACCCCACCCCTCATTTAAAGGAATCTATCATAGAATAAGCAATTGTTTGGGAATAAAATCATGGACCAGCTTAGACCGTGGGCAAGTCATTTGATTTCTCTGACACTCAGTTTCCTCATCTGAAAAATAGGGTGCCTGCTTAGTGGAGAGGAAGAAAGCCTTGCTAGAGAAGGCCCAGAGAATTAGTCCCACAGACATCTCCCTTTCATCTTTTCTAATTTATTTATTTATTTATTTTCATAAAGGTGTTTGGCAAAGCCCCTTTCAGACTTTGGTTAGCTGTATCTACATTTGAAAGTCAAGAATGCTGCTAAACAGGTTGAAGGAGGGGTGGAATGGCTGGAGATAAAAGTGAAAAAGAATGGGTTTAGGTGGGAAGAGAAATAAGAATAGGAAATTGTGATCAGAGAAAGAAATGATCCCTTTTAAGCATTTAAGTCCCATGGGTGCCTCCACATGTCTACTGTTGAAGAGCTCTCACATAGCTAATTTATACAATGATTTAAAGTTTGCAAAGTGGTTTACTGCATTTGATCTATGCAATAATCCTATGAAGAAAGTGAAGTATTTCCATGTAACATGAAGAATCTGAGGTGAAGGTTAAATGATTTGCCCAGGATCATGCAGCTCCATTAAGTATACGAGTCAGGAGAGAAGTTTAGGTCTTCCTGTCTTCAACTCAAGGGCATTGTCCCCTATACCAAGCTTTCTAAAGACCTAGACATGGCATTAGGTCCAATTTTGGTGATTATCTGCCCCTTCCCTGACCCAATTCTTTTTTCATGTGAGTAGAATGCTGGTGGTTGAGAACTGTACCATTTAGAACTGTGCATATGACAGAGTTCTATTAACACCATCTATAGGACTAAAATTGCTCTATTGGGAAGGCACTAGAAAGAACATTCACTCAATGCTGCCAAGGGTACCCTCCTGGGCACATTGCTTGTTAATGCTTCATTTTCTCACTCTCTGAGAAATCCAAAGCTCTCTATGGATAATCGCCTTATAGACATTTACAAAACTATCAGAAATCTGCATTTGACACATCCCTAAACTGATTGGGAAACCACAACTGGGCACCTTCCAACTCAATCACAAATTTCTCATTTCAGTCAAATTCCTCCCAGTTGGACTCCCACTCCTACTGTCCACATCACTCCAATGGCTCAGATAATAGCCTTAGTTCTCCACCAAGATTCTATTATCAATGAATTGCTCTAGATGCCTAAGAAATATTTGGGACCTGCTCCCTACCCAGATCGACTCCACTGATTAACAAAATCAGGATATTTATTATCTTTACTCTTCCTCTATAGTTTGTGAATAACAATTCCAGAGACTGTTTCTTTTTTGACTCAGGAGCACATAGGCAAATCCCTTTCTTTATCCACTTCTTCTGCTTCCAGGTAGCTATAGAACCACCTGATATTTTGAGGAGAGATCTTTCTCTGAGGCCACACCAAACTTCCTCAGGGTCTATAGGCTTCTAAACTTCTTACATCTTAAACAATTATTCTGTAACTTGAACACTGAGTTTCTCTCCTCTAATGACCCTGGGAATTGGATTTTGGTGTTACAAAGGAGTCCTAAAAGGCATTTTGTCCATATTCCTCTTAGCCTTGGTTGGAGGAAGCACATTGCTGAAGACTTCCACTAAGGTAGGACATGAATTACATGCAACAATGTCATAGATGGCCTCGTATTCCCACATATTAAACAGATGACTATAATAGCCACAAATGTCTACATTATGGGAACTGGCTATATACATGGAATTTCTCAGTTGGAAGGGACCTCAGAAGTCATCTAGTCCAGCTCACACAACTAACAAACTCTCTACAATAAAACAGACAAGAGGTGTTAGAGCTTTGTATAGACATCTCTCCCCCCTGTTCATAATTATTAGGCTAATAATTCCATTTTTCTATAACTTTGTTGGCAGCCCTTCCTTATTTAAATCTAAATCTTCCTCTTTGATACTTGCTACCATTGTTCCTAGGGCCCAGCAGAACAGGTCTATCATTTCTTCCACAGGGTAGTACATCAGAGACTTGGAAGACAGTTATTTAGTCCCTCCCCATGTCTTCTCTTTTCCATCTCATTCTTTCAAATGAGCCTTACAATGGATGATCTCGAAGCCTTCTAACATCCTGGTCCCCTTCTGAAAATTCTCTAGGTTATCAATGTTCTTCCTTAAATGTGTACAGAACAGCACTCCAGATGTGACTGATCAAAGCATAACTAGTAAGACTTTAATTTCAATGGGTAGGGAGTAGAATCAAGATGGCAAAGAAAAGTCAGGGAAAAGCCTGAATTCTCCCAAATTCTCCTCTAAACAACTTTAGTTAACGACTCAGAATGAATTATAAAACAGCAGTGAAACAGTTTTCCAGCCCAAGACAACTTAGATTGGCAGGAAAAGTTTTTTTCCAACAGGGTCAGAGTGGAGTGTTGTCCAGCTCAGCTTCACCTAGTGAAGGTCAGGTCCCAACAAATCAGCAGCAGGTTTTGGGAGGGACTGAATCAATAGTGCCAGCAGTGGCTCCCAGAGCTCTTAGCCCACAGATGGTAAAGGGGTTGGACAATTGGTCAGAAGGAGATTAAAGGAGAGCATTGGCTCTTCTGTAAACAGACAAGAAAATTGTCTTTCAGGGCTTCCAGTAAAGTCCCAGGGCTTCTGTACAAAGCATCACAAGCAAAAATCAACACAGACAGCAGAGACAAACAGAGAACCTCCACCACAAATGTTCCCTTCCCCTATCTGCTCTTTCCCAGCTTGGGCTTCTCCTTATATATAGTCACTAGCTACAGGACTCTGCCCATACACAGATATAGGTCACAGTCCTGGGTGGCAGTCCCAGGATAAGGAGGAACACTAGCACATCAGAACATGTGGCCACAGGAGCTATGGGGACCCTAGTCACAGTTGCAGAATGGAAAAGAGTGTTTGTGGTCACTCACAGACTAGAGCATAGGCCAAGAAATCAATGATGGTACCTCTTATTGGATGACACCACCTTGGGAGATCTGAAAGCTTAAAGACCCCTAGAACTAGCTCTGAAAACAGCAACAAGAAATACCTCACAAGAAAAACCTGGGACAATCCCCCTCCACCCTAGGAAAAAAGGCTCACTTTAATATAGAGTTAAAAGTCAAGAAATAAGCTGGAAAAATGAGGCACAAATAAAATCCCTAACCCTAGAAAGTTACTATTGTGACAGAGAAGATTAAAAAAAAAAATCAGGAGAAGACAACAAAATCAAAACTGCAATATTCCAAAGCCTCAAAGAAAGATGCGAATTGGTCTCAAGCCCAAAACTAATTCCTAGAAGAGCTCAAAAAGGATTTTAAAAATCAAATAAGAGAGGTAAAGGGAAAATTGGGAAAAGGAATGAGAATGATACAAGAAAATAACTAAAAAAGAGTCAACAGTTTGGTAAAGTTGGCACACCTTAAAGAATAAAATTGGCCAAGTGGAAAAAGAGGCACAAAAAAATCACTGAGGAGAAAAGCTCCTTAAAAAGTAGGATTGACAAAATGGGAAAAAAAAAAAAAGATACAAAAATACGCTGAAGAAAAGAACTCCTAAAAAATAGAATTGGACAAAAAGAAAAGAAAATACAAAAGCTCAATAAAGAAAAGAATTCTTAAAAATTATAACTGGATAAGTAGAAGCTAATTACCCCATGAGCTATCAAGAAACAATAAAAAAAAAAAATCAAAAGAATGAAAAATAGAAGAAAACATGGAAGAGCGAGTGCTTGGAATTTGATATCATTGGGATTGGCTTAGTCCAGTACTAAAATCCATCTTTCCCTATAGGAAAATAGGAGAAAAAAGGAAAAAAGGGAATGTGTGAGACTAATAGAAGAGAGGCCAGATTCGGGGAGGCATTGTAATGGCATGCAAAGAAATACTTAGCACCTTGTTTCAGCTATCAAATATTTAGCACCTTGTTTCAGTTCAAGTTTCTTTTAAGCCTTGCCCATGATTATATCAAGTCTTTGTTAAGAAACGGAACCTGTGAATCCCACAGTGGGAGGAACTTGTTGATGCAACAGGAAGGGGTAAAACAGGGAGGAGCTAATGATGGTATATAAGGAGAAGTCCACGCTAAGAAAGAGCAGATTTGAGAAGGGAACATTTGTGGCAGAGGCACTCTGTTTGTCTCTTCTGTGTTGATTTTTGCTTGTAATAATTTGTGCAGAAGTCCTGGGAACTTACTGGAAGTCCTGAAGGAGGGTTTTCCTGTTGTCTGTTTACAGAAGTCCTGGAGGAGGGTTTCAGAGGTCCTGGGACTATACTGACAATTTGTGTTGAGTTCCCAGACTTTGTTTTTAGGTCTCTGTTGATTTCATAAGCAGAAAGTGAATTGATGATGGTGCCAGCAATGCAACTTTGAGGATGGACAGGGTGAAAGGAAAGAGAGAATAGATAAACACAGAGAGAAATAGTATGGAGGAAAATACAAAATAATCATAACTGTGAAAAATTTTTTTTAGCAAGTTTCTCTGATAAAGGCCTCATTTTTTCAAATATATAGAGAATTGAGTCAAATTTACTTTAAAAAAAAGAGCTGTTCCCCAGTTGATAAATGGTCAAATTATATGAACAGTTTCTAGATGAAGTGATTAAACTATCTATAATCATATAAAATGCTCTAAATCACTATTGATTAGAGAAGTGCAAATTAAAACTACTCTGAGGTTCCACCTCACACAGATTAGCTAATATGAGGAAAAGGAAAATGCAACATATTGGAAGATATGTGGGAAAATTGGGATATGAATGCATTGTCAGTGAAGTTGTGAATTGGTTCAACCATTCTGGAGAACAATTTGGAAGTGGAAAATACTAAAATCCTTTGACCCAGAAATACTGCTGCTAGGTCTGTATCCCAAGGAGATAAAAACAAAAAAGGAAAAGAACTTATATGTACAAAAATATTCATAGCAGATCTTTCAGTGGTGGCAAAGAATTGGACATTGAAAAGATGCCCATCTGTTGGGAATGGCTAAACAATTTGTGGTATATGATTGTGATCGAACACTATTGTGCTCTAAGAAATGACAGGTAGGATGCTCTCAGAAAAAAACCTGGACTGACTTATCTGAACTAGGAAACTAGGAAAAAGTGAAAATGAACAGAACCAGGAGAACCTTGTACATAGTAACAGCAATACTGTACTATGATCAACTGTAAAGGACTTTGCTATTCTTAGCAATAAAATTATACAAGACGATTTTGAAGGTCGTATGACGAAAAATGCTATCCATCTCCAGAGAGAGAACTGATGGAGTTTGAATGAATATTAAAGCATACTCTTTTCAGCTTTCTTTTTGTTTCCTCTTGGCCTGTGTTTCATTTTACAACATGACTAATCTGAAAATACATTTTGCATGACTGCACATTTATAACCTATATCAAATTGCTTACGGTCTCGGGGAAGGAGAGGGAGGCAAAGAGGGAGATAATTTGGAACTCAGAATTTTAAAAAACAAATGTTAAATTTTTTTTACAAGTAATTGGGAAAAATACAATATTAAATATGCAATGTGAAATAAGGTGTATGTGGGGAAAGACTATGATGTCTCTAGTTTGGGCCATTATGTGCTTTTCAGTGCAGCTTAAATTTTTATTAGCTTTCTTGACTGCTGTATCACACCCTTATCTTATATTGAGCTTGGAGTTTGCCAAGAATCCTTAGATTTTTTCTTAGAGGAACTACATTCTAATCATTATTCTCCTGACTTATATTTGTGAATTCTATTTTTTGTCCTGTGTAAAATTTTACTTGTCCCTAATAAAACTTAATTGGATTACATTATCTTAAAATTCCTATTTTTTCAAGAATTTTTTGGGTCCTGACCGTCATTCAGTATGTTAGCTATATTGTTTATGTTCACAAATGGATAAATATTTCTTATATGCCTTTATTCATGAAATTTATCAAAATATGTTAAACAACAGATTCCACTAAACACTTCCAACTAGTTGACAGTAAACCATTAATGACTGACTGCTTTGGGGAAGTCTGACCATTTAGGTAGATATTTTTCCAGTCTTTCTTGGCTACTTCCAATATTCCTGTCATTCATCTGGATTCCAGACTCCCAAATAAGAAAAAACTAAATGTTCTTGGACATTCTCTTAACACTGAACATCTTTTACCTTAGAGTGACATGATGGAACACCTGACTTTGCCACATGGACCCCAAGTACATAAACTCCTGATAAGGCTAGAAGTCACTGAGGTCTCTTTCAACTCTAAAGTTCCATGAGAATTTTATTCTGTGGCATTAGTCAATTAGTTCTGCCATAGTTTTGCCCTAGAATTCATTCACACTCCTGATGATTGGTTTGTTTGACTTGCCAGCCCCAATATTCCTTCCCTCTTAGACTTAACCCCTCACATCTGAAAATTTTCTTGCCTGTCATTAGATATTTTATGTCAGTGCCTTCTGCTACTCCCCCCTCCCACCTGCCTCAACCTTGGCCTTGCCCACATCTCTGCTGCCTTCTTTTGGCTTCTGCAGCAGTTGCAGTTCTCATTAATTCATTAACTCCTGCCACCTCCTTGAAGGACAGTGATGCTACTAGTCTAGTGTCTGAGATACAACTAAGATGAGCCATATTTTCTAAATGCAGAAAAGGAGTAGAAGAGGAGATATTTGTCAATAGCGATAGTCTTAGCGGTCAGCAGCAGATATATTATTGACCTATGAATCAGTTTGAAAAGTATAAATCCTGTATTTAATCTGTTTACCTTCAGTGTATACTGTTTTGCTTCCCTATTATATTTAATAACCTATTTCCCAGGAATTAACTTCTTTCAGTGTCTAGCTTTCCCATCAGAATTAGGTAAGGCAGATGCCAATAGATCTGAGCCGCTGTTTCTTCCCTAATTGTACTTTATACAATGTCAGAGAGGGAAGATTTTATCTTGAAACAGTAATAAAGCCCTAAGTTGCAGGACATAAACTCACAGAGACTCCTCAACTCTCTGAGAATTAGTCATAGTGGAAAAAAATCCAAGTGGGTAATTTTCCACCAAAGCATTAAAGGGTATAAAACCCTCTCTGCTCAGGCAGTAACTTTGCATCATTCAGTGCTGGGGTAATGGTCTGCCTTACTGCAAATTCCTGGTTGCTCAAAAACAGAATTGGCCTTGCTTCTAGTAAATGAAAATCTTGCGTCCAGGGTGATGCTTGACTGTTCAGGTCATTCCTGGTCTAGGGCCTTCATTCAACTTGGTTGTTAGTATTGGGACTGATGATTGATTCCTCATCCTGTGTATTCCTGTAAGAAACCTTATTTCCTTCAATAACATTAAGTTTCCTATAATCACTTCCATTCAAACTTGAGCTTGTCCATCAGTCTAACACAGTCTCATTGTTTCATGTCAAAGAATTATGTACCTTAAGTAAGACCACTTTACATCACATTTTTCTTTTGAAAAGTGTGTTTTACCTTGATATGATCAATCATTCTGTAAATCATGAAGGCACCAAACAATATAACTTTCCATTAAAAATGGTTTTTAAAATTATGAAAAAATGGTGAAAAACCTTAATTCTACTAAGCATGATCTATTTTCACTCATCTTAACATACAAGATTGCTTTTCTTTTTCTCTGCAAAAGGCAAGATGCCTTAATCATAAGTGTATTGGGCAAAAAGTCAAGAGACACTTGGATTCAGTTCCCAGGACTGACACTCATTCTAGGACAAGTCATTTTACCTTTGGGATATCTACTTCTTCATTTATAACATGGGAATAGTAATACTTATGCTTTTCTTATGGAATTCTATGGAAAGTACTTTGTAAACCTTAGAGCATCTTAAAATTGGAACTGTTACTATTTTCTAAAGAGTTGCTTGAGCATATAACAAAACTATGCCTTTGTCACTTTGCCATATTTCTTCTTGGAATTCTTTCTGACTCCATTTTCTCA
Source organism: Petaurus breviceps papuanus (assembly GCF_028583685.1). Taxonomy (NCBI): domain Eukaryota; kingdom Metazoa; phylum Chordata; class Mammalia; order Diprotodontia; family Petauridae; genus Petaurus; species Petaurus breviceps. The sequence goes on along the minus strand of NW_027187298.1, from coordinate 4,786,089 downwards.
TCATCCTACCTAACTATCACTGTTATTATGGTTGTTGTTGTTCAATCATTTCAGTCATATCTGACTCCTCTTGACTCAATTTGAGCTTTTCTTGGCAAAGAATTACTGAAGTGTTTTGCCATTTCTTCCCTAGCTCATTTTACAGATGAGGAAACTGAGGCAAACAGGATTAATGACTTGCCCTGGGCCACACAGCTAATAAGTGTTTCAGGTCATATTTGAACTTAGTGCTTCCTGACTCCAGGTCTGGTGCTCTATGTACTGCATCATCTAGCTGCCCACTACATAGTTAAGACACAGTGCTAGGTTTGGGCTTAGGATCACCTAAATTCAAATCCTGCTTCAGATACTTACCAGCTGTGTGACTCTGGGCAAGTCACTCAAGGTTTCCCAGTCTTATTTTCTTGAGGTTCAGGCTAAGTAACCTCTGTGGTTGTTTCCAGTTCCATATTCTGTCATCTTAAAATCTATCTTGCCTACATCATGTTATTTACCATATCTTTAAAAACACCATCATCCTCAGGAAACGTGAACAAATTTCTGTTCATTTATGTCTTTGAATCACTAAGCTTATATCAGAGTCCCTTCCAATGTCACCCTTGGGATTTCTTTAATTCTCTTTCTCCCCCCTGAGGAAAATAGACTTTTTAAAATTGCATTTTACAATATGGATTTGAGGGTTTTTTTATGAGCATTTTAAAAATGTAGCTTCAATAGTAGATATCGAGGCTTCAAATCTCAATGCTTTGTGTAGATATGGCTTGTTTCATGTGCCATAATTAGTTTTCAAATCATAAAGGGACTACATTTTACTCAAGTGGCTATTAAGGAAAATAGTCGGCATTTTTAGACCAATAATGTTAACTAGAATACTTCGATCTATTTTCTATTTTTTGACAGCTTTTCCACCCCCCAACCCAAGTTAGATTTTAAAGGGCTTTCCCCTTACAGAATGTATTAGTCTGAGACTGCAAACCAAATTTAGTTCATTTCTGGCTACACAATGTTTTATAAATAATAGCTCACATTTCTCTACTGCCTTGAAGTTTACACAGCACTTTCTTCACAACAACCCATAGGTTGTATAAATATTATCATCCCCATTTTACAGATGATAAAACAGAAGTCTTCAGGGACAAAGTGAATTGCCCAAGATCACACAGACAGAACAGGACTCACATTTCTTGATGCTAAGAGCAATGTGCTTTCCCATATACCTTGCTGCCTTATAAGCCTTTCGTGAAAAGGCCTCTTTTTAACATAGGACATCTGATTTTTAATCATTTTGGTTTCTAGTCTATGTTACCAAACCTCTTCTTTTTTCCAATGAGGAACCCTCTGATTTAGTTCCCTTGTGTTATAATTACTCACAATTCTAAATGACCTTTCTCAGATCAAATGCACCTTTCTGACAGTCGGAGTTGTTTTCAAATGTAATAGACTTTCTCTAGGATTAAGACCTTGAATGGCCATCTGTTAGGGAGACAAAAAAATAAAAAGGAATTTCGTTATTCAGTAGGGCATTTGGTTGGATGTCTTCAGAGTTCCCCTCTAATTGTAAGATTCTTTCTATGGTCCAGAACCAAAATAATCTCATTTTGCTTTTTTTTTATATTTTCATGCTTGAAGATGTACAATCTTGACAATATATTATGTTCTGCTTTCCAAGGACTAGCATGATTAAGCAGAGCCTCTAAGTATGTCACTCATTTGGTAGTGAATTCTTTGGCCATGATAATTTAATAGTGTTAACTTACATTTTTGTAATATTTTAAGGATTCTAAAATGCTTTTCTCAAAACCCTATGATGTAGGGAGTGAAAATGATTTTATCCTCATTTTACAAATGAAAAATCTGAAACATAGGGAAGGTGGATAAGAGGTGTAATGTTAAACATACTGCATTTGTAACCAGAATCCCAGTTTGGTTTGCTACGTTTGTTCCCTTGGGTAATTCACTTAACTTTTCCAAGTCTTATTTTCATCATCCATCTCAGAATGAGAGCATTGGGACCAGTTGGACCTTGAAGCCTCTTTCAGTTCTAAAATATTTTGTTTGTCCGAGGTTCAAGCTTCAGGTTCTTGTCTTTCCTATTTCAAGTCATTTGGCCTTTCTACTATATCATGGTATTGTTCAGAAGGTTTACTTGACATCTAAGAATCTTTGTTACTACAAATTGGAGAAGGCTTTTTGTCAACCTGAGGGCCTTTCCAAAGTCTACTTTTATGACCATAGTTATTACTCAATTATAGTTAGATATAACTTTGTTTAGAATGGGTAGGCTGGATTCTTCTTCCAGGAAAAAAGCAAACCTGAAAAGAATCACATGACTTCTTTGACATCGAATAGTTCTTTAAAAATAACAAACTTTTGTGATAAATGGAGTGCTTCCAAATCAGAGCCAGATGGGGCAGACTCAGTCTACAAGGAGGCACCAGAGGCTGAGGTAATTGGAGCTACTGTGGAGCAATTGTCCAGGAAGCATATTCCTTGACTTGCTTATCACCATCCACAATCTGCAGACACCATGTCTCTATGACTGTTAAATACTTTAGATGCTCATTAGTCACAAAGATGAAGCATAATTAGATTAAAATGAACATTCTGAGATTCCTTAGAGGAAGGAGAGGAGAAAGTGCATTCATTATCAAATATCTATGAGATCACATGAAGCAATGGCTTGGATTTAGCATTTTAAGAAAGGAGGGGAAAAAAACACTCAGTGTGATGTAAGGTGTGAAAGAAAATTAACTAGCAGTTGGTATTGTCATATGAGGACACACAAATGATCTGAAGGAGCTGAACTGATCAGCATAAACAAGACTAATGAGGATGTAACTAATGGCCTTGGCCTCTAACCAGAATTATTTAACCTGTTTAGTGATTTCAAGCAACCAAGAATTTTACAGGATGAAAACGATGAGTTTCAAGGTGCACTGGCTGAGGAAAGGCCCTTGGATGAGATTACTTGTCCATCAAAATATTGAAAATATAACTTTTTAAAGAGCAGATTTCAGTCTTCTGGAATTATCTGAAGGGCAACGACAGGAGAAGTTTAAACAGTGTATATGTGTGTATGCATTTACACACATGTGTGTGCATGTATAAATACATATACGAATATGTGTGTGTACATATCACACATACACACACATATACTTATATATAAACATTTATATGCACAGTATATACATTTATGTGTATGTGTCTACATATATGTGGGTGCATGTGTACGTATATATGTGTGTGTACATATTTGTTGTTCTTAAGTTGTTTTTTTCAGTTGTATCTACTTCCTGACCCCATTTGGGATTTTCTTGGCAAAGATACTGGAGTGCTTTATCCTTTCCTTTTCTAGCTCATTTTATAGCTAAGGAAACTTAGGCAAACAGGGCTAAGCGACTTGCTCAGGGTCACACAGCTAGTATCTGAAACCAGGTTTGAACTCAGGAAGTTGTCTCCTTATGTCCAGGCCTCGCATTTTGTCACACTGTCACACACACACACACACACACACACCAGTTGAAGTGTGATAGATAAAAGCAACAACTGCAGCAAATAAAATAATAGTAACCACAAAGGGAGCTTTTATTTGTGAAGTTCCTATAATGTTTCTGGTACTATTCTAGAATCTGGGGATACAAGGAAAGACTGAAATAATTCTTATTTTCAAGATTACATTCTAACAACAAACAAACACAGAATTTACACATTGATAGTTGATTTTGATAATCAATAATACATTGATACATTTGAGAGGAAACTTAGTGAGCCATAGAGCCAGGAACACCTGGGTACAAATTCTGCCACTGACACATACTGAATGTCATAATGGGCAAGTTATTTAAATTTCACAAGTATTGTTGGCAACTGCCCAAGACTATAAGCTACAGAGAAGGTGACTACTTGAATTGGCAGAGGAGTTTCCTTATTTAGGATTTCTCTATACCCAGGAAATCAGAGGTCTGATCTCTATCTCTATCCCTGTCCCTATTCAGACAGTGCTTTACAAAGTTAAGTTACTTTATCTCATGTGATGTTCAAAACTACCCTATAAGGCAGGGAATGGTATTATTATTACTCCTATTTTAAAGATGAAGACACTGAGAATTAGAAAAGAACAAAGACATGCCCACAGTCATACAGCTAGTAAGTGCTAAAGATGGATAGAGAAACTGTAAGCCCTCTCATTCCAAGGCCAGAGTTCTTTCTACAAACCCACCCCCCCTTTCTAATTAGGACTCATTCCTACACAATGCAGACTCAGGCTCTAAGCAGGGCCCAACAGGTCTCCAGTAGAGCTAAGTATGTTAAAAGAAGAGCATCAAAATCAGGCATGTAATCTTGAAACATTTTTTTGGCACAATGATAGTCAGGATGATATCTTGATACTCCCATGAATCTGATCCATTCAAGTGGGGCTTCACTCAGGATAAAATATTGTATACCCATATCTTCTTGCCCCATGTGATGCTTGTTGTGAAGTGACTAGGTGATATAGTGGATAAAGATTTGGAGTTGAGAAGATCTGTGTTCAAATCCCATTTTTAGACACTTAGTAGCTGTAGGACTGTGGACATGTCACAATCTTTAAGCCTCAGTTTTATCCTCTTTAAAATGGGAAAATAATATCCATAATACTTACCATTCACCAGGTTATTTTCAAGATCAAGTGAAATACACACACACACATATTGCTTTGCAAAACTTAACAAAAATCAGATAGTATTATTCTCCCATAGATTCTCCAAAAGACATCTGTTCCATGTCTTAAAGGACTTCTGTCTATTTATTTTTCTTTGTTACTACTGAAGCTCTTGAGATGTACATCTACTATGATTTGATTTTGCTAACATTGGCTAGCCTGTATCCTTTTCTAATCACATATATTCTGTATAATATCCCAAATGATACTTCTTACATGTAGGCAAGTATTGCTAATGGCTTCTTATAGTCACTATATGCCTCTCCATTGCCCTATGGGTAACCTAGAATTTTAATTATTAGGAGATTGAAGAAAGGTACTCTTGGTCTACTATACCAACTATTTGGCAATGTGTGAGGGAATACCATTTCTCTTCCATTAACTTATTAGTGTCAGCCTTAAGAATAGTTCACATTTTCTACTTAATCTGTTTTTGTACTTGGTATCCACTTTGGAACAGTATTATCAGCAGAATCACATTTTTAGGTGACCCAAAGAGAAATGGAAGGATAGATGGTAGGTACAAGCAAGGTGCTGCATATTACCAATAATAATTTACTTGAGAAGTGTCACCAGGAACAGGTACATTTAGAAATAAAGCAAGGCTAGTCATATAGTAACAGTCAATGAAAATAGATGGGCAACCCTTGTACTTAACTCTTTACTCATCAAATGTTTAAATGACACAGAAGAATACCTCTAGTATTCTGGATAGATGTGTAAAGCCATGCACAAGCAGCTTTCCAGAGGGCTGCTGATGTGAACAGCTTTCAAGGTTATGATTGCATAGTACAGTGAGCTCTCTACTCAATAACAAATCAGAATGAAACATTCATAGAAAATCAAAATTCATCATTCACCGTGTCACAACTCAGCAACTTATCACTAAAATGGCACATGGTTTTCACCAAAGTGGTCACATATTTTTAACAAAGTACACTCATTTAGCCAATCACAAAATCCTTAATTCAATCACAACGTACAAAAGTCAAAGTTATCCACCCCTAGGTCACAGTAAATCATAATCTTCTCAGTCAATACACAATATCCAAGTAAAGACTTCTTTCAGCTTGACTTGAGGCTGGCTCTCAGCTTCCATGGTCTCAGCTCCAACTGTCACCTGGGTTCAAAGGCAGGCAGCTCCGAGTTCTTTGTCCTGTTCCCATTCCATATTGAAGTTCACAGTGTCCAATCTACCTCAAGTCCTTCACAGTTCCTGTTTTTGGGAAGACAAAGCTTGACAGAGCCACAATAATATTCATACATATTGCTGGCACCATCATCAATTCACTATCTTCCTGTGAAATCAACTCAGACCCACCAACAAGGTCTGAGAACTCAACACAAATCATCAACATAGAAATCAACACAGACTCACAAACAAGGTCCAAGAGGTCAGCACAAATCATCAGTAAAATCCCAGGACCTCCAAAACCCTCTTCCAGGACTTCCATAAACAGAAAACCAGAAAGCCCTCTTTCAGGGCTCCCAGTAAGGTCCCAGAGCTTCTGTACAAAGTATCACAAACAAACATCAACACAGACAGAGCAGACTGAGTGCCGACATACCACAAGTTTTCTCCTTCTTGACTCTACCACCATAAGAGTTCTCTTCTCAGTTCTGCTATCTCTAGCCTGGGCCTCTCCTTATATATGCTCATTAACTCCTCCCCTTCCTGTTGCAGGAGTTCATGAGTTCACATTAGTTCTGTTTCTTACCAGACTTGATACAAGGCTCAAAACAAACTTGAACTGAAGCAAGGTGTTAATTCAATAGCTGAAACAATGTATGAACTACTTCTGTTCTTGCCATTATAAGATGTTCTGTGGAGGATTTGGGGGAGGATATAAATTGGAAACAAGGACAGGAAGGCATGAAAAGTTTACATTTTGCGTCAATCTGTCAATTAGCCTCCATTGATTAAGTGCCTTTGATATTCTGGGTTCTGTGCTAGGGACTAGAAATACAATGAATAATCTACCCAATATTGGTACTCTAATGGCAAAACAACGACATTTTGTTCATACAATTTAAAATAGGTAGCTCAGCAGGCCACGAGCACACTTTTTCACACTAGGTGAGACCTAACAAAGTCAGCCTAGACTGGTCTTTGTTAAATAGCTGACACCTAACCGTTGGAGTGTTAGAGTATATTCACCTGAAAGTTTGGAATAAGAAAATATCAGCTACCATAGCATATATTTTAAATCATTAGTGATAAGGAAAACAACAATGACAATAACAAAAGCATGTTGTCCCCAGGCAGTAATAAGCTTCTAATTAAAATCTCATTCAGCATTTTTCATAGATCTGTATAGAGCATATTATCGTTTTATCCTGGGTATTAAATTTGTTTTGAGTGTAAATTCCACAAGGATAGCAAGTGTATCTAATTCAAGCTTTATACCTCTCCTAGCACCCCACACAGAGCTCTGAACCTAGTGCATGAATGCATTTTGTCATTGGTCTGTTGTCCTCAGTCATGTTCAACTTTTCATTAGCCCATTTGGGGTTTTCTTGGCAAAGATACTGGAGTGGTTTGCCATTTCCTTCTCCAGCTCATTTTACTGATGAGGAAACTGAGGTAAACAAGGTTAAGTAACTTCTCCAGGGTCACACAGGTAGCATGTGTCTGAGGCCAGATTTGAATTCAGGTCTTCCTGACTCCAGGCACATGCTATATCCATTGTACCACCTATCTGTCAGTGCATGTTTAATAAATGTTAAATGAAAGAACATTATTCCCAAGAACTCATACAAAAAGTTTCCATTGGAATGACATTGAAATAATAAAAGAAGACATTCAATTTTTTTTCCCATATTATTTCATTGCTCAAAAACCTTCAGTGACTCCCAGTTGCCTTCAAGGTAAAGCCCAAACTTCTTACCTAGTATTTAAAGCCATTCAGAATTTGTTGACATTTTCATCCATTATTCCTCAAGCATCAATGGTTTGTCATAGATAGGTGGGTTACTTCAGTGCGTTTAGACTATGGTTTCTGCATTACTTCATTATTATATACAACCTGTGGTCATTCTCACCCTCTTCCCCTCCCCTCCATTTCTCTTCTCTACTCATATCTCTTGCATCCTTTGAGGCTCAGATAAAGATCCAGGTGCTCCATGAAACCTTTTCTAGCATCCCCACTACATGCCCCCCTTCCAGTCCCAAATGCACTGTCTCTCTTTTCTATATTTCTCTAGCATTTACTGTCATAACCATCCATTCTACACATATATTATATGACTTAAACTTTCTAGTTAATTTCTCAATTATAAACATCTTACTCTTCAAGACAACTTTAGGGTCCCAGAGGGCATGGGCCATCTATAGTTCTTTATATCCACCATAGCACATAGTATATTACCAGACAGAGACTAAGTATTCCACAAATAGATGTTGATTATACCTCTAGTAATGGAGGGCAGAATTATCTTCTATGTCTTCACTCATTTTTTTATTAGTTAGAATTCCATCTCTGCCATTTACTAGCTATATGACTTATGGAGAAGCAGAGTAGTGAGTGGAGTTTAGTGAAGAGAAAGCTCTATCTTTATTCAAATCCATTTTAGACATACTGGCCCTAAGTCCCTAGAAAAGTCATCTAACTATTTAGTGTCCCAGGCAACAATCCAAGATGCAAGAGAGTTGTTGATTAACAAGGACTGAGAATTTCTTCACCAAGAGAGCCCAACAGCTATGAAATCACAGTATTCACACACAAGCACACAACCTAATAAAATAAAACAATACAACACAAACAAAACAAATTACATCAACCACAGCAACATACCTCAGGCCTATCTGAACTATAAAAGCCTCAATTTCTTCTTATGTAAAGTGGAGATGATAATACTTGTATTACTTACCTTACTGGTTGTTACAAGCATCAATGATACATTAGAAATAGTGTGGGCTTCGAAGAGTCAAAAATCCTGATTTTAAAGCCTCCATTTGCTATTTAACATACACAAGACATGGAATAATTCATTTAAAATCAAAGTCATATTTATAAGATCTTCTGTGATGTTAAAGCTTTCTCTATAGTAGGGTTTATTATTGTTGCTGTTATCATTATTCAGTATTTTCAACAGGTGTTGAAAAGATGGATTTGGTGGAGGTTGCCTGTACATTGTCATCTCTCTCTCTGACTGTCTCTGTCCCCGTCTTTGTGTTTCTGTCCCTGTCTCTGTCTTTCTCTTTCTCTCTTCTCCTCTCTCCCTCTCCCACAATGCTCCCAGGCTGCTCTGGAGCAAATCCATCTTTATTTCTTCACCATTATCATCACCATCCATAAATCAGTTTTCGTCCACTCAGTAGTTGTTGTGACAGGCCTTCCAACTGGCCGATGCCAGCAAATGATCTTTTTTTTTCTCTTAAGCTCATCATCACCAGCTGTTCCTGGAGCAATGTGGCCCCCTTTATTTTCCAGACCCCATAGCACATCGACCAGTGTCTCATCTGGAAAAATCATTCTTCTTCCACCTCCAACCCCCACTCCTCATTGTTCCTGGCAGCTGCCCACAGAGCTGCCCTCCAGGCATTTATCTGCTGAGCACCTACCACATGACCACGGCTGCCCTGGAGGCAGTAAAAACTGACATCCAGTAAATCATATCAGTAAGGAGCCCCATGAATCTTGTTCTGGTTTTGCACACATTAGGCTTCATTGTCATGAATGCAGTGAGCATGAGTCACTAGCCAAACTCACTGATTTGGGAAGTAGTCACTGAGTGGCTGTAATCAGGTGTGGATGGTGTCCTAGAAGGGGCTGGGGGGTGGGGCACACAAATGAATGCATGCCTGGCTGAATAGTGAATTATAGCTGATTTAGAGAAATGATAGAGAGTTCAGTGGGCCCACATCTTCCCATCCCATCTGCCTCAAGGCCTTAGTATAGGAAGTAGTATAGGCCCCAAACTTTCTCAAATATGACTAAAGCATTTGTACAGAATTCTCTGTGCAACTGAAATCATACTCTGGATTGTGTTACAAGACTATGCTGGAAAGAGCACTGTACTTGAATAAATAATAATAATAGTATCAATGATCGTCACTTACATATCTTCAATGTACACAAAGGACTTCACATATATTATCTCATTTAACCTCACAGCAACTTTGTGAGATAGATGCTATTATAATCTCCATTTTACAGATGCGAAAACCATAGGTGAGAGACATATAAGTTACCTATTCAGGATTATGCAGCTGATAGGTAGGATGTGAACTCAAGTCTTCCTCATGCTACATTCAGATACAAAGTCCTGAGTGTAAGTATGGTTGCTACTACTAACTTTCTTTGGGCAAATGACTTTTCTTCTCTGGACCTCATTTTTCTTATCTGTAAAATGTGGGATGTGGCTTATGTGAACTCTTAAGGTAATATTCCAGTCCAAAAATCCTGGAAAGGAGGGATATTTGGTCACAAAAACAATCTACTTTTGCATCAGCTGACAGCTTTAAGAAAAGACTTGTTCAGTCATTTCAGTTGTGTCTGATTCCTCATGACCCCATTTAACGTTTCTTGGCAAAGAATTCCACCCAAGCTTTCTTTCAGCCAGAGAAAAACAATGTTTGTTAAAGATCTGCCACAATGGCCAGACTCTTAAGGAATCTGAGCATTTGTGGCACTTGTATTGACAAGTGAGTTAGACTGAATCTGAGCACTTTAATGGAAACAAGATGAATCTTACATACAGAAAGACTTTGGGAGGGATCTGGGAGTAGTCAAGTAGTCCCAGGTGACCAGAGGAAGGGTCTAGGGAGGAGCTTGAGGGCAGTGTCTAAGAGACTGGGTTGACTGGAGGTCAAACACCTGGACAAAGAGAGTGGGGTCTCAGTAGGAACAAGGGTGGGAAGTAGTTGGGGCGATCCAGAGGTAACTGACAATGGAGGACTGGGAACAGAGAACTGGGAGATTGGGCATAGGCCACAATGAAAGGAGTTCAGAGGATTACTGGAATGGCTAGATACCTCAGATGAAAGCTAGAGATTTGATGGTGTGGGAAAGTTCAAGGAAGAGTTCTGAGGCGTTTCTAGAACCTGTACCTATCACTTGTAGTAAAGTGAAGTGGCTGCTGCCAGCCCTGGTTCTGCTTTCTAGGTAGGGAAGCCAGGTTGAATAGGTGCTCTGTGTTTTTGCCCGGGGGACCTGGATGGGATTAGTTCCTTGGTGGTCTTTCTGCTTTTGAGAATGGTAGGGGAAATAACAGTAGTGGTCACTTCCTGACATAGTTAATTGGGTTCATTTTAAAAAATTCAACTTCTGGGTATGACCAACTTCCTCTTTCAAAGCTGGAGAAGCCAGGTGTGACTACCAGGCATGCCAACAAAATAAAGAAATCCATACTGTGAACTCTTTAGATAGAAGTCTAGAGAGTCAAACAAACAACAAAAAAAAACAAAAAACAGGGTTATACATAACAAAAGAAAAAGAATATTGAAAACGTTCTGAATTTTATTATTCCTTTTACTATTGATCATTTCCAAATTTAGGCTGGTCCAAATGTGGGAGAAAATGAATCTGAACTGTACCTCCGATCTTCCTGTTTGAAAGGACCAGCTTAAGCTGATGTCCTTTTTCATCATCACCATCATCACTCACATTTTTATAGCACTTTAAGGTTTCAAAAGCTTTTAAGGTTTTGGGGGCAGTTCCGTGGCTCAGTAGATAGAGAGGTCTAGACCTGGAGTCAAGAAGACCTGAGTTCAAATCCGGCCCCAGATACTTATTAGCTGTGTGATCTTGGGCAAGTTACTTAACCTTTCTTTGCCTTAATACAATGGAGAAGGAAATGACAAACACTCCAGTATCTTTGCCAAGAAAACCCCATGGAGAGCATTAGTGTTAGGACCCCTGTGGTCCTTAGGACACAAGGATTTTGATGTAACTAAACAACAACAAAGGGTTCAAAAGCACTTTTCTGCCCACACCACTTTGAAACAATAGCCTGATGAGGTAGCATGTGTTGAAAAAGGATGACAGCTTCTGGAAACTCTTTTGCAGCAGTCCTCAAAAGGCTCCTCTTGGGTATAATGTTGCTTTTCTGCCATACCAGTTATAAAATCTTGGACCCACTTTCCTCTTCTAATACCTTTTGTCCTTTGTTCTTGATGCAAACACTGCCATTACCTGTGCTACTAATGCTTCTAAGATCCCACTGAGAAGTCCAAAAACTAATGAGGTCCACTTCAGATCAAGATGGGAGGGTGGAGAAAGAAGCTGAGGTTGGAAATGAGGTAGACTCTACCTCCCCCACTACCAAAATTCCTTCTTCCTTCTTGGGTGTTCCACTTATCTCAATGATTTTACAGATCCCACAGGGTATTACTAAGTCTATAAGACAAACCAAATAGGTTTCCTATAAAACACAAGGAAGTAGCCAGGCCTTGGTAACATTTAGTGAATAATTGAAATGTCTTCTGTCCTTCTAAATGTACCTGGGCATAGCAACTCACTGCTTACTTTAAGTGTTATGGGTGATTTTATTGATTTTATTGACTATTACCTTTAGAATTATTTCTCTGAAACTTTCCCTTACACTGTTTCTTATGGAACAATTATATTCTGCTCCTGGAATGCAACCACAATCCCAAGGTCCATTGTTATGGGACTCTTTCCTCAAAGGTCTGCAGGGTAGGGTGGAGTTAGGAAGATCAAGAAAGAAGAGATCTCTTCAGTCTCTTCAGCTTTCTTTGAATTGTCCTGCAGTGGTTTTGAGCCCTGCAGTCATTCCAGGTGCTTCAGGCTTCCAGCTTGAAGAGAGAAGGTGGATGAGTGTAATGGAAATGCAGATTTAAAGATCTTCCCTGCCCCTAGGCTAACATGCACCTGGAGCCTGGGGTGGGAGGCTTGTTTTTCAGTAGATACTTTTTGATTGGCCAGTGGGTCAATAAGGTTGTTACATTCTCTGAGCCAGGAGAAGGCTATATAAGCCCTGATGTGTAGCTTTGTTTTGGGACTCACTTTGAGAAGTGTTCTGTGATTTGATCTGAATTCTGGGAAGCCGTTGTTGAGAGTCCCCCGGCTTTGAAAAAACCCAGATGTTGAAACCCAGATGTTGACTGGGTATGGATGTAATGGTTGGACAGTTTGGAAATCTGTCTACTTGATGTTTCTGTCTTGATAATTATGTCTGTATATTTTGAAGTTTGGGGTGCTGACCTTTTTCCCCTGAACAAGGTAAACGATGTATGTCTGACTGATTAAAGTAAGCTTGTTAACCCATTTTGAGTTGCTTTCCTTTAACAAAGCAGATCCAAGAACCTGTGGTAGCTGCAAACCCTGAGGACGCTTGGGGTGCTTGCTGCTACAATGAGGAAACCCTACTTCAGGTTGCTGAACTGGGTTACACATATACCATGATTTATTCAAACATTCCACAATTGATGAGTATCATCTTTATTTCTAGTTCCTTGCTACAAAAATAACAAAAAGATTACTAGAAATTTTTCTTGTATATGTGGGCATTTTTCATTTTATCTCCTTAGGATAAAAACCTACTAGTGGTATCTCTAGGTCAAAGGTTATTCACTGTTTGGCAATGCTTTGGACATCTTTCCAAATTCTACCAACAGTGTTTAATATGTCTATTTTCCCATAGAGCCTCCGATAATTCTCATTATCCTTTTCTGTAATTTTTGTCAATCTGATAAATGTGAGATGGAACCTCAGAATTATTTTGATTTCTATATCAGCAATTATTAGTTAAATGGAGCATTTTTACATGGCTTATTGATTGCGTAGCTTTCTTTTTTTGAAAATTGTATTTCCATAATATCCTTTGGCCATCACCTATCAGGATTGACTGTCATTCCCATACAGCAGAATGAGTTCCTTATCTATAATATATATTAGACTTTTGTTGGAGAAACTTATTGCAAAGATTTCCCCCCAAATTGTTTTCTTTCTAATGTTAACTTCCTTGATTGTTTGTGTAAAACCTTTTCAGTTTTATGAAATCAAAATTATTCATTCTATGGTTCTTTCCATCCTTCTTCTAGTTTGACTTTCTGCCAGTTCTTAGTAAAAAAAAAATTCTTCTTTGCTCCTCTAATTTGTTTATGATATGGACTTATATGTCTAGGTCATGTATCCATTTGGTTCTTACTGTAACATGTGGTGTGAAATCTTAGTCCAAAGCTAATTGGACTATTTTCCAGTTTTCTTGGAAAATCACTTAACTTTTATTGCCTCAGTTTCCTCAGTTATAAAAATGGAATAATAATAGCACTTACCTCACAAAATTGTTGTAAGGATCAAATGATATAATTGTAACAGCATTTAGCAAACTTCCTGGTATATAATAGACACCATACAAGTTCTTATTCCCTTCTCCCTTCATTTTCCCTTCCCCTATTATTTGTATTCTTCAAGTTTATCCAATGTTATACTACTATATTCATCTTTCATTTCCTTTTTATATTGTCTACCTAATCTGTTCTACTAATCAACTTTTTTTTTTAAAAGCAATTGGGGTTAAGTAACTTGCCCAAGGTTACACAGCCAGTTTTTTTGTGTGGGTGTTGAGTATCTGAGGCCAGAACAGATCCTGGGTTCTCCGGACTCCCGGGCCAGTGCTCTTACTCACTGCGCCACCTACCCGCCCCTACTAATCAACTTTTAAAGTTTTGAGGGGTTTTGTGGAGAGTATCAAATAGTTTTGATGATTACAACTTTATAGTGTATTTTTAAATATGGTACTGCTGGTTTCCCTTTTCTACTCCTCCTCCCCCTTATTTCACTTGAATACTTTGAACTTTGTTCCTTCAGATGCAATTTGTTATTGTTTTTCTAGCTTTCCAACATAATCATTTTCTTGTTTAATTGGTGTGATACTAAGTACATTAATTATTTTGGAATTATCATCATTTTTTATCACAATTGGTACAGACCAACCACAATGTATGTCCACCTAGTTATATCTTTATTTTCATAAAGAATGTTGTGTAATTGTGTTCATTTAGTTCCTGTGTGTGTCTTTGTAGGTAGACTCTTAAATATTTTATACAATCATGAGTTTTATACAATTTTATATTATGAGATTTTATACAATCATTGTGTTTCTTTAGTAAATTTTTTTTTCTGTCTCTTTCTGGTTGATTTCATCGGTAATAAGTATATAGAAATATTAATGATGTATGTGAATTTGTTTTATATCCTGGTACTTTGCTGAAGTTTCAATTAATTTTTAGTTGTCTCTCCAGGGTTCTCTCTGTAAATTATCACCAAACAAGTAACAATCTTTGCTTCCTTTTTGCCTATGCATATTCTCTAAATTTCTTTTTCATATCTAACTGCTATGGTTAGCATTAGCACTATGTTAAATAATAGTGGTGAAAATGGATATCTTATTAAAGAACTTTCTACCTGGTGAAGTGGGAAAAGAACTAGACTGGTAGTATAAAAACATAGGTCCAGTTACCTTCAGTTATGAAGTTTCTAGAGAACCTAGTTATTAGGTTCATCTCCATTCATAACTAGTTTTGTAACTTCATGTTTGAAATGTGCCATGGCAAATAGAATGGGGAGACTGGGCTTCACTTCTTGGAACTGATATTTACTGGCTGTGTGAACATGGGTATATCATTTAACTTCTCTGACTTTTAGTTTTTTCATCTATGAAAGGTGATGACAATACCTGTATTCATACCTCACAGCAAAGAGATTGATGTACATTTAATATATTACAAATTTCAAAGTACATCAGAAAACATGAGTTGTTTTTATTGTAAGTAAGTTTTTATTGAAAGTAACATATCTCAGTTTCCTCACCTGAAAATAGAGATAATGTTATCTGCCGTGCCCTTCTTATGGGTTTGTTGCTCTACACACACACACACACACACACACACACACACACACACACACACACACACACACACACA
>NW_027187298.1:4763681-4770483 GCF_028583685.1 Petaurus breviceps papuanus | reverse complement strand
ACACACACACACACACACACACACACACACACACACACACACACACAATATTATGGGAAAGAAACATTTAATGCTAGAAGTGTTCTACAAATGTCCATTGGTACCATTAGATTTCATAATATGACAGGGGAAGAAAGATGCACAGAGACAAAAGGGCATTGGAGGATGAATAAGAAATGTAGAAAGTTGCCTATGTTAACTTCAAATATTTATCTTTAAAAATACCATATATTTTTTCCATTTTTCAGAATAGACTTCATGCTCTGAAAAATAAAGGGACAGCTAGGTGGTGCAGTGAGTAGAGCACTGGCCCTGGAGTCAGGAGAACCTGAGTTCAAATCTGACCTCAGATACTTGACGCTTAACTAGCTGTGTGACCTTGGGCAAGTCACTTAACCCCAATTGCCTTGTCTTCCCCCCTCCCTAAAAAAAAGGAAAAAAAGAAAAACAAATAAACATTCTAAACTTGGCAGGACAATATTATGCTGTGATAAGTGCATTCTTCTTATTGTCACCCATATGTGCCATAATCTTTAGTATCTCCATGTTCTTTAACACCTTTCTCTCTGTCTAAAATATCCTTTCTGATTGCCTCCCTGAATTTCTAAATCCCCTACTTCCTCTTCAGGTTTGAAGTCTTCTTCTATTCTCCTGTAGGACTTACTGACTACCTTGTATAGCAGGATATAACAGAAAGAGCCTTGGTGTTAGAGTTTGAAGACCTGAATTCAAATTTGCCGCTTTCTTGCTTACTAGCCTCACTATCCTCCTGGTAGAAAGAATGAGGCATGGAAACATCACTGCTTCTGAAAAATTAGAGGTGATGAGAATGAGAATGCAGAGGGCAAATAAAGAGGTGCATGATGGGTGTGAGCGATGACATCACCTTGGGAAATACCTGAAGTGAAGGCCCTTGGATTGTGAATAACAGGAGTAAAGGATATAACCAAATGCGTGACAGAAAGACAATAGGGACTGTCATGTGGTGAAAAGAATAGGAGTGTTTCATTGGTACCCTTGTGATGTTGGGAGAAAGTCATCATAGTTGGGTATACATGCTATGGTGAGTTTTCAGGAGGACAAAGACCAGAGTTGCACAGTATGGTTGAGCATGTATGGGTTGCCGTCTGCATCCAGATCTATATATCCAGCTCTACTCTTTCCTCTGAGTATGAACTCTAATCCTAAATCACTAATCCGTGCTTCCTGGACACTTCAGACTAGAAGTTTCAAGATACATCAAACTCATGTTCATAGCAGAACTTATTATCTCTCCCCCAAAACTCGCTCTTCTTCCAAACTTCTCTACATCAAAGGGACCACTATTTCCCATCTCCTAGGTGCATAACCTTGGTATAATGCTATCCTTCTCATTTTCTCTCACCCCATCTATCCATTCAGTTACTAAATTTGACCATTTCTACCTTCACAGCATCTCTCCCTTTGGATCCCTTCTCTCTACTCATGCAGCCATCATTTTATATCTTATCCTCACTATCTGTTTTTTGGATTTTTGAAATGTTTGCCTAAATGACCTTCTTGCTTTAAGACACTCACCACTGTACCTCCTCTCCCACAATGCTGCCATGGTGATTTTCTTTAAGCAAAGAAATGACCGTGTCATCTCCTTCCTCAATATTGCCTCCCTATTGCCTCTAGTACAAAACAGAAATTCCAACCAATTACCTTGAAAGCCCTTCACAACCTGGTCTCAATCTAACTTTCCAGTCTCAGCAGACATTATTCTCCTTTCTCCACTGCTGTTCAGCTGCACTGTCCTTCTCTCCGTTTCTCATATAAGGAGCTTCCACTTTCCATCTCTGTTCTTTTGAACTGTGTTTATCCCATGTTTGTATGGCACATTGGATAGCCAGGTAGTGATAGACATCAGGGGGCAAACTTTACACCTCTTTCCACCTCTTGCCTGCCTTATGGTTTGTCCTGGGTTCATTGCTTTGCAGTTGCCTGCATCTCATTAGAACTAGATTCCTCTGTTCTCCAGTTCTACGCCCACTTCAGATACCTGGGGAACAGTTCTATTTTGGGTCCTATTCTAAGCAAACCTGCCCAAGGGAAATGAAGTGGGGAGGGGGAAGAGGATGGAGCAAGTAATCAGGCATTCAGAGTCCAAACATGAGTCAGGTATGGAACAGGCAGTTTTAATCCCACACACAGAAAGAGAACACTCAGCATTAAAAAATTATAAAATGATTATAGTCGGTTAAGAGGCTTGTGTACAAACCTTAATGGGGAGTTGGCAACAGGGTTCTTCATTAGCTATTCTACATTTTACCTCCACTGAGTACAGACTAATAAATGCCAAGTGACCCAGTGGTTCTTTCTTATTAGGAGATTCTTTCCCTCTGGACTGTTCGGCCTCTGTCTTTACCATTGCCACTGTTGCTGTTCTTACAAAATTCAGGTAGCTTATACCCTGCTGCTGGGGCCGGGGAGGGGCGGGGCTGGGAAGGGGAAAAGTACTAGCTGCCTTTTGAGATCTCATAAAGCCCTAAAAGAAAAGACACAAACATCTGAGACAAACTTGCCTAGGGCATGTGCTATTGGTCTGCCAGTGTATTCCCTTACTAGCCATGGAGACCTCAAAGAGTCAACTTTATACCTCAAGGCCAACAAGAAGGAAAGATCTGAGGGGTGAAGGGTGTCCCTTTAGTATATTACAGAGTTCTGCCTCAACAGTTAATTAAAAGCATGGTAGGCAGAGTGGTTGGCCAAAAGTCAGTCAGGAAGATATGAATTCAAATCTAATCTCAGACACTTACTAGCTGTGTGACCCTGGACAAGTCACTTAACTAACTCTTTCTGCCTTAGTTTCCTCAAGGATAAAATGGAATAATAATAGAACTTACTTCTCAGGGTTGTTGTGAGAATTAAATGAGCTAATATTTACATAATGCCTGTCATACAGTAACTACATAATAAATGTTTACTGATATGACTGGAAACAGTCCACAATTATTTTCATATCACCTAGTAATTATTGTGAGCTAAACTTAAATTTAATTTAGTTGAACAAGTTTATAATCTTTCTTTCTCTCTCTCTGTCTCTTTCTCTCTCTATAATAAGCATTTGTGAACTACAAAATCCAATTAAAACTAAATTAATAGACCTTAAAGCATAATTTCTTTAATTTGTTTAACATTGTTTTAATAAAAAAACCAAAACATTGAGATCAAAATTCTCGCTTTTCCTCCTTCTCCTCCCCCCTCCTTGAAATAGAAAACTATTTGATACAGATTATATATGTGCAACCATGCAAAACATATTTCCATATTAGTAATGTAAAATCATAATTTCTTTCTTCCCTCCTTCCTTCCTTCCTTTCTTCTTTCCTTCTTTTCAGCAGTCAGGAAGCAGTGAGAGGATAAGGCCTGTTCTGAAGTAGAAGGGAGAAGAATCTCTCCATAATCCATAGCTCAAGTATGTAACCTTTCTATCAAAAACCCTATGTTGATTGCCCAGCTGCTGGTGCTGTCCCTCCCATTTAATTTGTATGTATTTAAATTTATTCCCTTCAAATTTGTTCTCTCTCTGTCTCTCTCTCTGTCTCTGTCTCTCTCTCTCTCTGTCTCTCTCTCTGTCTCTCTGTCTCTCTCTGTCTCTCTCTCTGTCTCTATCTTTCTCTCTCATATATATATATATATATATATATATATATATATATATATATATATATTTATAATATACTTACATACCATGTTAGAATGAAGGTGCCTAGAAATGGGGATTTTTGTCATCTTTGTATTTGTATCTCCTGCATCTATCACATTTAATGCACATAACATAGGCTTGTTGATAGAGATGTGTGGTACAATAGAAAGAACATTGGCCCTGGAGTCACAGGGTGTAAATCCTGACACTCACACTTACTATCATTTTGGACAAATCACTTAATTTCCAAGGGCTTCAGTTACCTCTTCCTCAAAATGAAGGGGTTGTGTTGGATGACCTTGGGGTTCTTTCAAGTTCTATGATCCTGTGATAAGTTGGGTCTCTCAGAAGGCACTTTCAGAAATTAAATTTAGGCAAATGGATCTAGAAAGTTGTCTTCCAGCCTTATTGGAGATCCCACACTGTGATGCACTCAAATTGGCCTTCTCTCTTTTACTCACACATGACCCTCCTTCTTCTATTTCTGTGACTTTGCACCAGTCATCTCACGTGTCTGATATGATTCCCATCCTATGTCTGCTTCAAAGGGTTCTTAAAGAACTCCAGTCTTTGGAGTACACACAAGATGCCTTGCCTGGTTCTAGCTCCAGAAATGGTGGCCCTGTTTCTAGTTGTGTGTAATGACGGGACCCTACTCTCAGCTTCAGAGAATAAGTAGGTATGCTCTATTTTTTGTCACCTTACTGAGTGATGAGGAAAAGCCACCTAATTTGCTGATGAGGAAAAGCCTTTTAATTGACTACTGAGCTATAATTGAATGTGCATATCAATGATTTTGGCTAAAAACATCTTGCATTTTCCCCTACAGTTCTGGTCCCACTTCACATATGGCTATGTCACCCTGGACAAATCATTTAACCTCTCTTTGCTCTGGTAGGTTGGCTGTTGTCCTTCATATTTGAAGAGGACCAAAATGGTATCACTCTGTCAGAGTCACTGTACAATGTGTCTGACTGTGATTAATCAGAGCAGTATGGTCTTGGAAGGTTCTACCACAGGTCGAGCACAAATATTCCTTATGAACATTTAGAATGGTGATGTCTCTAAATTTGTGCATTTCATGTTTCTTTTGAGCTACTGCAAATCTACTTTGCTCATAGAGCACAGCACCTTTTTTAATGCAAGCATGCCATGCTCAGTGAACCTGTTCCAGTGTTTCCTATGTGTCACAATGAAATCCAAAATTCTTCAGTGAGAACTTGAGAGTGTACTTGCATTACTGCTGATCTTCATCTAAGCACTTGCCTTAATGTGAGTAAATAAATAGGCAAATAAATATTTAGCGTTTGAACAAAGTAGCCAGCCCACAGGAGTTGTGCTCTCTGCAGTAAAGTCTGAATGCTTGTCAGTTCAGCTCAAGAAAGGACCTCAGTGGCCAGTACCTTATTTTGTCAGATGATCTTCAACAATTCAAATAGAAGTGATTCAGTTTCCTGGCATGGCGCTGGTATATTGTCCATGTTTCACAGGCATACAACAATGAGGTCAGCATAATATCTCTGTAGGCCTTCAGTTTGGTAGTAAGTGTAATACCTGTTCTCTCCCACATTTTGTTTTGGAGTCTCCCAAATAACTGAGCAAGATCTGGCAATGCATGCATCAACCTCATCATCTTTGTGTACATATCTGGAAAGTGCTCTGTCAAGGTAAGTGAACTTAGCTGCAGCATTCAAAATTCCTATTTCTGTAACTGATGGTTTCACATATGGATGATGTAGCGCTGTTACTGAACAAAGAGTATTAATAAAATCAAATGACCTATAATTACCTTCTTTGTTTAACTTCTCTATAAAAATCTTGCTCATGGTATCAATAAACAGATTGCTTGACAATCACTCCTGGACCAAGATTTCTCACACTTTCACGGGCTAGTGTGTCAGTTTAGAGCTGGCTTGAGAAACCACTCAAGATATCTCTACATACATACTAGGAAAGATAGCTATTTAAGGAGTCAACAATCTTTTTAAAATTATATTCACTAGTTCAGGGGAAAAGTCAGCACCCTGAACTTCAGAAAAATACAAACAGAGAAAATATAAGCAGAGAAATAAAGACCAACAGACAGGGCTCTGACTGCCTGAATCAACTATATACTTTATGTGTGTGTGTATATATATATATATATATATATATATATATATATATATATATATATGTGTGTGTGTGTGTGTGTGTGTGTGTGTGTGTGTATATCCCTAGATTGAGAGAGCCTTTACAACTAAGCAGTTGGGGAGCTCTGAACATATGGCCACTCAGAATCTCGACCAGGGAATGGCAAGATCCTTCTCATAAGTGAGCCCCCGAAGTAAAATACCAACTCAGAGTATATATACACTTCTCAGAGCCAGGTGGCATCACAACCCTCCTGACTTAGTGCCTAATTAGAAATTAGCAAAAGGTGTGGAAGCCTTCCTACAAACAAGCCTCCCCTAAGCAAGCTTTCCTTCTGTACTGTAATGCCAAAAGAAGGGCAACTTCCCAAGGTTCAGAATACCAGCATAGGTGCTCTCCATTTTATTCAGTGACAAACCAAGAACAGAGAAGATCAAAACATGACATCATTCCAAATACAGCATTTACTAAATGTGATTAAATAATCTCCAAGGACTACCCCACCCCAGGACCTTCCAATCAATCAATCAATTACGAAGTCTCTGTTCTAAATACTTCTCCACCCCTAGGCTATACCTTAATTAAGTCCACCACAAAGCCCCTCTTCTCAAATGGAGATTAGTTTCCAAACATAAGGTCAAAAGTTCCCCACCCCTGGATCACAATTGAATCTACCCCAGAGTTACATCAAGTTTAAACACAGCACTTAATACCCAAATGGAGGTCTTTTCTTCATCTTGACAGGAGGCAAGTTCTCAGCAATCTTAGTTCCTGGGGAGACAAGGCTTAGCAAGGCCGTAAGATACATTGCCAATCCCTTCATGAATTTATCCTCTGTCTGTAGAACAGTCCTAGAACCCCTGAACACATTAGCAAAGCCCTCTCCCAGGATTTCTGTAAACATACAACAAGAAAATCCTTCTTCAGGGCTTCTGAACCAACAGAAAGGCTCCCAGACCCCTGCAACAACAGCACTGTCCTTCACCAGTGGACAGTATT
>NW_027187298.1:4715127-4760127 GCF_028583685.1 Petaurus breviceps papuanus | reverse complement strand
GGGAGACTAATTTGCTCATAAGCAATTAAGGAATACAAGGGAATTGGCAAGATAGCAGTAGCTAAATCTTTATGACATTTGGAATAACAGTACCTATGGCTCTAATTTCCTCTAATTGAAGAAGATCACCAAGAAAGTGCTTCTTGGATTGTTGAAAAGCTCTCATTGTTTTTCCTCTTGATGGAGAAAGGTGAGAAGAAGTGAGGCATGGTAGAAAGAGCTCTGCTTTTGGGGCATGGGGGTGGACAACACCTGAGGTTTAAATCCTAGCTCTGTCACTTTCTATACTTGTGTGATGCTGAACATATCATCTGACCTCACTGAGCTTTGGTTTCCCCATCTATAAATTGAGATCTTTGGGTTAATTCAAGAAGTAAAGCATTTTCCTTCTCATTAAAGGTCTCTAAGCAAAGACTGGGTTTCCACTCTATAAGCTAACTCTTTAGTGAATTATCAAGTATAGCCAGGAGTAGATATTAAATGAACACTGGGGTCTCTTTCAACTCTGAAAAATCTGTGATTCTGGGAAATTGGGTGATCTTTAAAATCCTTCCTAGTTCTAAAATGCAGTGGAATATCACAGTATTCCCCCTCCAAAGTTCATTCTTCAAAATGTATTATTTTTATATTATTGTTCTTATACCATTGAGGAATTACAGTATTTGCAGAAGATAGCTGATCCAAAGCTGACAGTCCTCAGACTTGACCCTGCCTAGGTCACATGTAGAATATTATTATATCATCTTGGCACTACATTTTAGTAAGGATTGATAAGGTAGAGAATGTCCAGAAAAGGTCAAACAAAATTTTGAAGAACCTTGAGGTAATGCCCTAGGGGATGCCCAATTGAAGGAACTAGAATTATTTAGCCTGGACACCTGGAAGGGACATGATCTCTATCTTCAAATATTTGAAAGGCTGCTGTGTAAAAGAGGAATTTGACTTATTAAGCTTGATTGGCCCCAGAGACCAGAACTGTTAGGAATGGATGGAAGTTGTGAAGGTACAAATTTAGATTTGATGTAGGACAAATGTCTAAACAATTAGTACTTTAAACATGGAATGACGGGGGGCGGAGCCAAGATGGTGTAGAAGCATGACCTTCCTGAGGCTCTGGCTTCCACCTTTCCCAATCCATGTAAAAAGGGGACTCTAAACAAAATTTGGAGCTGCAGAACCCACAAAATGACACAGAGAAGCTAACCTCCTGCTGAGGACAGCCTGGCAGGCTGGCAGGAATTGGCCAGGGCAGCCCTCTGGGAGCTGAGCCCAGCCCCATGCCTAGGCTTTAGCCCCAGGGCAGTCCTGACCAGCTGCCAGCCTGAGGGACTCCTGATCTGCAGCAGCTGTGGCCCTGTCCAGATTTATCAACACATACATGCGAAGGACAAAGTGAGATGTCAGTGCAGTCTGGACTTTGGGACCTAGTAAGTGGGAGTGCATGGCTTTTACCCCCAGGGTGAGAAGCCGCTGAGACCAGCACAGCCAGCCAGCCCCACGTGGCAGCTTCAGCTCCTGGCCTGCAGAGTGTAGGGGGACCAAGCACCAGTCTGAGGGGTAATCGCTCTTGCTTTAACCTTCTTGGATCTGGATTGCAGTCTAGGGTGGAGGTCCTGGAGTGTGTGTCCAGCTTGCCAGAGCGTGTGGAGACCTCAGAGAGGGCACCCATCTAATACCTCTGGCAGCAGAGAAAACCCCAGCATTTAGGACAAAAGCTCCGCTGTCTGGAGGCAGAGTCCTACTGTGGCAAAAATCCCAGGGGTCAAGTGACTGAGGGGCGACATGACCAAGCATGGAAACAAAAGCAGATAGAAGATTCCAACATTAGACTCCTATTTTGGGGACAAAAAGGAGCAAAGCATGAAACAGGAAGAAGACAGTGAAGTCAGAACTCTTGTACCAAAAGCTTCAAAGGAAAATACAAGCTGGTTGTAATCCATAGAGGACCTTAAGAAGCAGATAAGAGAAGTGGAGGAAAAATTGAGAAGAGAAATGAGAACAATGCAAGGAAATTATGAAATGAGAGTCAACAGCCTGACTGAGGAAAATAATACCTTAAAAAACAGACTGACTCAAATGGCAAAAGAGGCTCAAAAAGGCAATGAGGAGAAGAATGCCTTAAAAAGCCGAATTCGCCATATGGAAAAAGGATCTCAAAAGCTCACTGAGGAGAATAATTGCTTCAGAATTAAATTGGAGCAAATGGAAGCTAATGACTTCATGAGAACTCAAGATGCTGTTAAACAGATCCAAACAAATGAAAGAATAGAAGGCAATGTGAAATATCTAATGGGAAAAACCACTGACCTGGAAAATAGTTCCAGGAGAGATAATTTAAAAATTATTGGACTACCTGAAAGCCATGAACAAAGTAAAAACCTAGAAATCATCCTTCAGGAAGTTCTCAAAGAACACTGCCCTGAAGTTTTAGTACCAGAGGGCAAAATAGAGGTTGAAAGAATCCACCAATCACCTCCTGAAAAAAGATCCCAAAAAGAAATCTCCTAGGAATATAATAGCCAGGTTCCAGAATTCCCAGATGAAGGAGAGAATATTACAAGCAGCCAGGAAGAAATGATTTGAATATCGTGGAAACACAATCAGGATAACCCAGGATCTGGCTCCTTCTACACTGAAGGATCGAAGGGCTTGGAATATGATATTCTGGAGGTCAAAGGAGCTGGGATTAAAACCAAGAGTCACCTACCTAGCAAAACTGAGTATCATGTTTCAGGGGGAAATATGATCATTCAGTGGAATAGAGGACTTTCAATCATTCTTGCTGAAACCAGAGTTGAACAGAAAATTTGACATTCAGATACAAGAAGCAAGAGAAGCATGAGAAGGTAAACAGGGAAAAGAAATCAGAAGGAACTTCTCAAAGTTGAACTATTAACATCCCTACATGGAAAAACAATAATTGTAACTTATGAAACTTTTCTCAGTAGTTGAAAGGATTAGAAATATATATATGAGGGTATATGGGCATATGAATGCATATGTGAATGTGTGTATATATGTTTATAGGCATACATAGATAGAGGGCACAGGACCAATTTAACAGGAAGGGATGATACTTAAAAGGTGAAATTAAGAGATGAGAGAAGTTGGGGAAAGACAGATTGGGGTAAACCATCTCATACAGAAGAGGCAAGGGAAATGGTTACAATGGAGGGGAAGAATAGGAAGGTAAAAGGGAATGGGTCAACCTTATTCCCATGAATTTGGCTTGAGGAGAGAACGAAATACACACTAAATAGGGTATCTCACCCTCCAGGATAGTAGGGGGGGAGGGGGATGAGAGGGGGGATGACGGAAGGGAGGGCAGGCTGGGGGGGAGGGAACTTGGAAGCACCCACTTTTGAAAAGGGATGGGATCAAAGTAGAGAATAGAACAAGTGGGAGGTGGGATAGGAGGGAAGGAAATATAGTCAGTCTTTTACAATATATCTACTGTGTTATTGTTTTGCATTAACCACACATGTACAACCTATACTGAATGGCTTATCTTCCCAGTCAGGGTGGGTGACAAGGAAGGAATGGCATGAATCTGGAATTGAAAGTTTTAAAATCAAATATTCAAATATATGTGTATATATATATATATACATATATATATATACACTATTGTTAATACTATCTTACATGTACTTGGGAAATTAGATATACAGGCACTGAGGCATAGAGATTCACTGGAAAATTCGAAAGGGGAATGGGAGAAAATATGGGAGAGAGCAGATTGGAGGAGGGGATATCCTGTGGGACTGCTATTTTGGGGCAGTGGGTAGGGGAAAAATGGGGAGAAAATCTGTAACTCAAAATTTGGCGGAAATGAATGATGTAAATCAGAAGTTAATTTCAATAATTAAATTAAAAAATTAAAAAAAAAAGTGGAACGAGTTGCTTTCAGAAGCATTATTTTCCCTTCAGTGGAAGTTTAAAAACAAAGACTGGATGATCACTTGTCATTTATGTAGTATATGGAATTCTTTTAAAATTATGTTTTGGAATAGAATGTCACTGAGGTTCCTTCAGATTAGAAAATTCTATTACTTTTCAAATTCAGTGTTGCATCCTGAGAGTAGAACCCAGTATTCCTTAATATCAGTAGAGCTGCTTTCACTTTTTTCACCAGATGCTTTGTTGTTTTTTTCTCTGTGTTAATCTATAATCCAGCAAATGATGGTTGTTTCTTTATATCTTTAGTAGGTTGGTAGACTGTCTTTTTGAATTGTTATATCTGAAAAAAAATCACCTGGTAGCCAAACTTCCACTTTATATTTCCTCTATATTCCACTAAACTAGTCCCCATATGTCAGAGCTGACTTACAAGGCTGTACCCCAAATCTCTGGTAGCACAGACCAAAGCTTAGCCTATGTCAGTTTGGTCTTTGAAAACCTGGCATCACTTCTAAGCTATGGTAAGGCTTCGTTCCCAGAAGGACTTTAGTAGAGGATTTCAGAAAAATGTGCAATGAATTACCTTTTCCTGAGTTTTCTGCCACAGTGGGTCCTGTTCTAGGGAAACACAAAGAAGGGTATTTTGTTTTGGTTTGTGTGTGTGTGTGGGCGAGTGCACGCTCGTGGTGGGGGAGGGGCAATCTGACTTTATCAACCAAAGGCAGGCCTAGGTATGATCCTCCTAATAGACAGGACAGATGTTATTATCCCCATTTTATAGATGATGAAACAGAGACTCAGAGAGTAGAAATGACTTTTCCATCTTCGCATAATTAATGGCACATAAGGTACTGGAAATTAGGCTCCTCATTCTCAGAACTATACCATCCCTCTTGGCTAACATTATCGATTGGTCAGTCTGATGCCAGATTAACTGTTAATCAATCCATCTAACTTGCTTATTGCCTTTGTTAACGTATCATTTGAGATATTCAATATATGTAACCAAAATCAATGATGATTTTAAATGGGGGTAGCTAGATGGCACAGTGGATAGAATACTGGCCCTGAAGTCAGGAGGACTTGTATTCAAGTCCAACCTTAGACACTTACTAGCTGTGTGTCCCTGGATAAATCACTTAACCCTGATTGCCAAAAAAACAAAAACAAACAAAACCATCACAAATTGCTGATATGGTGGAACTGACAGAATGTGAAAGATATTTATTATTGAATGAATAAAAGAAGTAGAAAATGGAATTATGAATGGGTTAATACAGAGAAGAGGAGAAGGACATAGCCTTTGATGAAAAAGAGGGGAAAAGCATCTTTATTGATAAGGAGTACTAGGTTCTAGTCTTATGACTACCATTTAAAAGTTGTTTAAATTTATGCAAGAAATTTTATTGCTATAGGACTCATTTTAAAAAAATAAGTTTTCATCTATAACTTGCTTTTACATCACCTAGATGTAAGCATCTTATCTCTAGATCTGTAAACAGTGGTTCTATTCCTTTCTGTGCCTTCTCCCAGGGGGCTTCCCCTTATAATAAAGAATTGACTCCGTTTTTTAATATATAGCATAAAGTTAAATCATACTTTTCTGCTAAAGTCCTTTCACGGCACTGGTATTGTAAAGATGATCGTGGGTTCTTGAGGCTATTTCAAACAGAAGGTAACAAGTCCCAACAATCTAGCAAAACTTCACATAGAAGTTGCTCAGAAAGGAACCTTGTGTATTTGTTTTCTAAAACCACCTCAGGTAGGTTTGGTAAAACATCACCAAATTGTTGACCACCAAGTGTATTTTTGGGGCCAAAAAGATGCAAGGTCTGTTAAACCCTCCCAAGTAGCAAAATGATCAAATACAGACAAATAAATATTACCCCATACACTGTGTCCTTGGGTTAGTTGTTTAACCTCTCTTGGTCACAGGTTTTTTTATGAAGATGAAAGATTTCTATGCGTTAGAAAGATATACGTGTGTGTATGTATATGTGTGTGTGTGTATACACACAATGTGTGCATTTGTGTGTAATAGGGCATAGGGGCTAAACCTGTGATTTCATTGGTATCTGTTATTCCCGTGTATCATGACACTTCTTCTATAATGTATAATCTTAGAAATTACCTAGATCACTATGTAACTAAATGATTGCTTTAGAATCATACTTCCAGAATGTTAGGGGCAAGATTTGACCCCATGTCATCCTGACTTGGAGACCACCCATGTCTTTTTTTCATTATGTCATGCTGTCTTTAATAATGTACATATACACATACATGTACATATCATGCACATAAACCAGGCCTACACAACATACAGCCCACCAAAGGATTTCTGGCAGCCCATAAAAAATGTAGGGTTGCCACTGAGCACTGTCTCCTATTTGTCACATGACCTATGGCAACCAACCATTGTCAGTCTCTAGTTTAACCTATCTTCAGCCTGAAAAAGTTTAGCCTATTTTAATTTTAGCTCCTACCTACTGTCAAGTTATGCAGGTCTAACATAAACACATATATGGGCACCAACACACATGTCCATGTAAACTCAAATATACATACACACAGAGTATATGATATGTAGAACAACAGTTCTTTTTATATGTGGGGTATTTGTAACCTGCTTTCTCTTCATTAAAATTCATTCAGGAAAGACTACTGATGCAATAGATTTTATTTTTAAGTTTGTAATTTAGGCCAGGAAATATATCATATAACCTTTGGCATTAATAGACCCACCTAACAAGAAAAAATTAATAGCCAGCATTTATATAGCTGTATTAGGTTTCAAAGTGCTTTACAAATATTCCATTTGATCCTCACTGCAAGTTCCATTATTACCCCATTATTACAGATGAAGAAACTGAGGTAGAGGTTAAGTGACTTGCCCAGAGCCACATAGAAAGTGTTTAAGGCAGGATCAGGTCTTCCACACTGAAACCCAGAATCCTAACTTCTCTGTTACATAGTACCAGCAAGATTGTCCAGTGAAGAATTGTGATGATTTAGATATTCTCAGCAACACAATAATCCAAGAGAATCCCAAAGGACTAATGGAGTATACCATCTGCCTGCGGAAGAAGAACTGATATTGATTGAATACTAAAAAATTCTATTTTTCACTTTGTATTTTTTTTGATTCAAGTCTTCTTGTACAAAGTGACTAATATGTGTATGTTTTGCATAATTGCACGTGTATAACCTACATCTGATTGCTTGCTGTTTCAGGGAAAGGGGAAGTGAGTGAAAGATGAAGTGAGGGATAACATTTGGAACTGAAAACTTTAAATGAAAATGTTTAAAAATTGGGAAAAATATAAATAACTTACTATGTACAATATTCTCCTAGTTCTCTTTGTTTCACTATGCATCAGTTCATATAAGTCTTTTTTCTGAAATCATCGTGCTTGCCATCTCTTGTAGCACCATAGCATTCCAATTACAATCTTATACCACAGCTTATTTAGCCATTCCCCAATTGATGACATCCCATTGATTTCCAATTCCTAGCCACCACAAAAATAACTGCTATAAATATTTTTGTATCAATAGGTCCTTTTCACTTTTTTTGGATGTCTTTGGAATATAGACCTAGCAGTGGTATTACTAGATCAAAAGGTATGTAGTTTTATAGCCATTTGGGCATACTTCCAAATTGCTCTCCAGATTGGGTCGATCAGTTCAAATTTCCACCAACAGTGCATCAGTTTTCCCACATCTTATGCAAAGTCCAACATTTTCCTTTTTTGTCATATTAGCCAATATTATATGTGTTAGGTGGTACCCTCAGAGTTGTTTTAATTTGCATTTCTCTGATCAATAGTGATTTAGAGCATTTTTTCATGACTATAGGTACCTTTTATTTCTTCGTCTGAAAACTGCCTGTTCATATCCTTTGACCATTTATCAATTGGGATTGACTTGCATTTTTACAAATTTGACTCAATTATCTATATATTTCAGAAATGAGGCCTTTACCAGAGATACTTATTGCAAAAATCCCACTTGCCAGTTTTCTGCTTTCCTGATAATTTTGTTTGCATTAATTTTGTTTGTACAAAAACCTTTTCATTTTAAATAATAAAATTATCTATTTTTCATTTTGTAATACTCTCTATATCTTCTTTGGTCCTAAATCCTTCCCTTATCCATAAATATGATGGATAAACTATTCTATGCTTTCTTAATTTACTTATGGTATCAACCTTTATGTGTAAATCATGTGCCCATTTGACCTTATTTTGGTAGACAGTATAAAATGTTGGTCTGTACATAATTTCTGCCATACTCTTTTCCAGTTTTCCCAGCAGGTTTTTGTCAAGTAATGAGTTTTTCTTCCAAAAGCTTGGATCTTTGGGTCTAGCATATACTAGATTTTTACGGTCATTTAGTATAATGTAATTTTTACCTAATCTGTTCTGCTGATCCACCACTCTTTTTCCTAGCCAGTACCATATTATTTTGATAATTACCACTTTATATAAAACAATTTGAGATTTGGTGTGGCTAGATTACCTTTTTTTTTTTGCATTTTTTCATTGATTTCCATGATATCCTTGAGCTTTCGTTCTGCCGTGTGAATTTTGTTATTTTTCTAGCTCTATAAAACAACTTTGGATAGTTTGATATGACACTGAATAAATAGATTAATTTAGGTAGAACTGTAACTTTTATTATATTAGCTCAGCCTACCCACGAGCAATTGATATTTTCCAATTTTTTAGATCTGACTTTATTTGTGGGAAAAGTGTTTTATATTTGTGTTCACATAGTTCATATAGTTTATCTTGTCAGGTAGACTACCAATATTTTATATCGCTTATAGTTATTTTAAATGGAATTTTTCTTTCTGTCTCTTGCTGCTGGGCTTCATTAGTAATATATAGAAATGCTGATGATTTATGTGGGTTTATTTTGCTAAAGTTGTTAACAATTTCAAGTAGATTTTTAGTTGATTCTCTAGGATTTTCTTAGTATAGCATCATGTCATCTGCAAAGAGTGATAGTTTTATTTCCTCATTGCCTATTCTAATTCCTTTACTTTCTTTTTTTTCTTTTATTGTTACTGCTAACATTTCTAGTACAATATCAAATAATAGAGGTGATAATGAGCGTCCTTACATCACCCCTGATTGTATTATACAGTTTCTAGCTTATCCTCCTTACAGATATTCCTTACTGATGGTTTTAGATAAATATTACCTATCATTTTAAGGTAAACTCCATTTATTCCTATGCTCTCTAGTGTTTTTAATAGGGTGCTGTATTTTGTCAAAGGCTTTTTCTGCATCTATTGAGGAAGGCTGTTTATAAAGACTTAAGGAAGTCAGTGTTTAAAACAGTTCATTAAACTAGTAATCCATTTTAAACATTGGCATTTTGTGATAATAGTCTGAGATGTAGGGGAGGGGAAAGAGCACTGGATTTGTAGAGGGTACTTACAAACACGTCCTGGACATACTATTTACTATGGCTATGACCTTGGGCAAATCACTGCCCTTATCTAGGCTTCAATTTCATTTCCTTCAAAGTGAGAGGGTCAGACTGTGTGACCTCACATGTTTTGTTCAGGTCTAGAATCTCGTGACCCATGATCTAAGAAAAAGTCTGTTTAGATAAACCTTGTGACTGTGCGATTCCATTAATTGGACACATGCGGCTTGCTCTTTTCTCTCTACTTTACTTTTGGCATAGTTTTCTACATCTGAAGGCTAACGTCTTGAGAATCTTTGCACAGAATGTTTACATGGAAGACAGTCTCTCAATGTAGAATGGCAGGCCTATTTTTTAAAACTATGTCTCTGGAGGCATTGCATATTGTTTTTGGATATGCCTATCCACATCCATTCTGCTCCTCCCTGCTGTAGCTCCCCCCACACAACAACAGAAATATACATTCAAGATTGACATTAACAGCTGACTGACATTTATATTCTTATTTACCATTCATATCTGCAAAGATGTGTAAACGTATTGCATAGCTAACTTCTTGGATAGAAGTAGAGGACTCTAGTCTCAAGTTATTCTTCCTTTGGGGTTTAATAGGTATATATGTATTTATCAAACTATCTATACACACATATAAATATATACATATGAAGTTTATGTATATAATCCTGAAATATATATGAATGTGTATACACATGCATGTATATACACATATACCCTGCATGTACACATGTGCATATACATATAAGGCAATATATAGACAAAGCATATATATGCATACACATATATAATGATATGTATCTACACATACATATGCCGTATGTATTGTGTATATTCTGTATAAATGTGACTATACATATATAATGTATATATCTCATCTGTATACATACACACATACACTCATAGATACACATGTGTATGTATCTGCATATGGCTGTGAACAAGTTCAGCAGGCCCATGTGTTATCAATACTAGGCATTGTGCTTTCCTTGTAAATCTGAAAACCAATTATGGACAAACAAATATAGTAACATAGTTTCCTGTCCCTCAGGGAAGAATGTAAGTGAGGCCTTTCCTGAAGTCATACATTCATAGGAAGAATGCTGGCTCCTTGCCAATGCAGATTTACCCTTTTTTGTGTAGGCAAGTCCTATGCAATGTTCATTTCTTTAAATATATAAAATATTTTTCTTAAAGATGATCTAGTAGGAAAGGAGGAGAAAAGTAATTAAACCCCTTTCTCAAGTAATAAGTTCATTGTTTCAATTCGACAAGGCAGGATTTGAGAGGGGAAGAACACAATTGTGTGACAGCAGTGCCTTTCAGACCATGGTTCTGTTGTTTCTTTGGGGTTTATGTTGCTGTTGTTGTTTATGTGGTAACAGAAGGAGACACATCTCAGTGACATGTTCACAGAAAGCAATGGAAAATTGTCACCTACCGGAGACAGCAATATAAACAAGGACCTAGCCTTAGTCTGCCTCTGGCATAGTTTAAGAAAGGCACTTATTACCAGTGACACTAGAAGGTCATCTATCTTTGGGTGCAATTTCCTGGGCAGTGAACCATTTGTGGGGTTAACAAAGATGATAAATTTAAAATCTAGGCCTCTTGGACTGAAGGAGGCAGTATCATCTAATAAAAGAAGCCAACCAGGTGCTGGGAGATATGGTATCTCATTCCATTGCCACTTATTAACTTAAGACCTTGGGCAAATCACTTTCTATGTCTGGACCCCAATATCCTCTTCTATAAAAGTAGGGGATTGCACTAGATCATCTTGAAGAGCCATTCCAACTCTCAGTCTGTCATGCCAAGATCCCAAGATGGCATTATTCTATGAAACTCTTTTCTGGAAAGAGAAAAATGGGGCTCAAACTGGGAGCTAAGCCAGAACATAAATGAGAGGCCAAGCTGAGTCAGCCCAATATTCATTTAATCAGGAAGTATTTATTCTACACCTACTATTTGCTAGGCAATGGGAATTCAAGACAAAGAAGTTCTTATTCTTTAAGTGCTTAGATTACCACACAGGTACATGGACATACATGGACAGGTATATGCAAAACATGTAGAAAGCAGAGATAACATTGAAGGGAAGGTGGTAGCTGAGAAGAGAACCAGAAAAAGGTGTCAGGAAGAAATTTGTGCTTCCATCATATCCTGATAGAAACTAGGGATTCCAAGAAGTTGAAGTAAGGAGGGAAAGCATTCAAGTCAATCAATAATCATTCATTAAGTGCCATACACTATGCTTAGTGGTAGAAGATAACCAGTGTAAAGGCATGGAGATAAAGTGTAATTTGGAGGAAGAGAAGTCAGGACAGGTTGAGCAGAGTATATAGAGGGGAGTACTCAGTTTCCTCATCTGCAAAATGGTCAGGAGAAGGAAATGGAAAACTCCTCTAGTATCTTTGCCAAGAAAATCTCCAAATAGGGTTACAAAGACATAGACACAACTGAAAAATAACTGTACAACAAAATTGTAAATAGGCTGAAGTCAGATGATAAAGGGCTTTAAATATACAATGAAGGTATTTATATTTGATCCTTATCCAAATGCAATACTGAAGTAGCTAGGTGACAACATAAGGAACAGAGGGCTGGGCCTGGATTCAGGAAGGTCTGAGTTCGGATCTTTAGATTTAGAGATCTAAATCTGGACAAGTCGTATGACTTTTCTTTGCCTCCATTTCCTCATCTTTAAAAATGGGAGCAATCATAGCTCCTGCCTCCCATTGTGGTTGTGAAAATCAAATTGGATAATGACCATAAAAGTGCTTAGCACAATAACAGACATATAGTAGGCACTATATAAATGTGAACTAAAAAGGAACACCCCCCACGCACACATACCCCCAACACACCCTTATTGGAGACTAAGAAACTGAGCCATGGGGAGATTATGACGCCTAAAATCCAGAGACAGTAACTGATAGAATCAGTGTTTGGACATGTGAACTGAGTTTTCTAACTCACTCTGTATGTTTACTGTGCCCCACAGCTTCCTTATCCTGGAAATTCACCCTCTTTCTGGTCCTTCCCTCTGGTTTATTGGTTCCTTCTAGAAACTCCATTATAGAAAAATGCTCAGACCAATCATGTCTTCATTTCACTTCTCTCCAGACTCCATCCTGACTCCATTGTTATTGTAGTAGTAGTACTTGTTCAGTCATTTCGTTTGCTTCTGACTCTTTGTGACCCTATCTAGAGTTTTCTATGCAGAAATACTAGAGTGGTTTGCCATTGCCTTCTCCAGCTCATTTTACATCAGAGTTAAGTGACTTGCTTAGGGTCACACAGCTAGTTAGTGTCTGAGGCTGGATTTGAACCCAGGAAGACAAATCTTCCTGACTTCATGCCTGGAATGCTTTCCCTCCTCATCTCTGCCTCCTGGCTTCCTTCAAATCACAGATAAAATGCTACCTATTTCAGGAAGCCTTTTCCAATTCCTCTTAATTTTGGTGCTTTCTCTCTTATTTCCTTTTTGTCCTGTGTATACTTAGTTCCACATATTTTTTTGGCTTGTTGCTCCCCCATTGTGGACTCCTCAAGAACAGGGACTTTTCTGCCTTTCTTTGAACCCCCAGCACTTAGCACATTGCTTGCAACAGTAGGCTCTTAATAAATTCTTAATATGTTACTGACTTGAGGGAATTTCTGGGGGCTCCCTGAGTTTAAGTGATTTCCTTGGGGTCAACTTGTTAGTGTGTCTCAGAGGTTAGACTTGACATTAAATCTGCCTACCACCATGGTCACTCCTCTATCTATTATGCCACACTGTCACATGGATAATACCAGAAACATAAACTACTACCTACATTCATAATAATTATATAGTTATCTCTGCTGGAGAATTTGTATGTGCCATGTCTTTCCCTGTAGTGACTTAGTTCTTCATACTTTCAGGTTCTGTGATCTCATTGGTGTGAGTTCCTCCCCTACTAGTACAGATGAAAACATATCTAGGATTTAGCAGATAGTATTCAGCGGTTCCTGTGTCACTTCCCTGTCTTTAAATTCTATCCCTGGGCTCAAGGTACTGTTGTACCTAGTCCAACTTAGGAATTATGTTCCTTAGGCAACAAACCCACAATAAGTTCCTGAGTCTCACCATGGAACCTTCTCAATTTGATAGGACTGTCTACAGGTACTGTCTTCTGGCAAAGCCTTTGACTTACCAGGGTCACATCAATGTCATTACATGGCAGTGGAACAGGATTTTAATCTGGTCATGGATTTTTGGAGAGTAGAACTTAGTAACTATTCTTTTCACTAGACATATCAGTTTACAACTCACTGACAGTTTTGGAGGAGTCATACACTCTTTTACTCATCTAGAAAATTAATAGAGCAACCCAAAAAGCCTTCCATCTACTGGGAAGGGGGTGGGGAGATGAGTAACTTATAAATACATTATCCAATCGCTAGTTTCCATCTTTAGTCTGTAAGTCATTCAGTTAACCAGTAAATTCTTACTATGTGTGAGGCCCTGTGCTAAGTGTTTTACAAATATTATCTTATTTAATTCTCACAAAAACCCTCTAAAGTAGGTGCTATTATTATCCCTATTTACAGCTAGGGAAACTAAGGAAGGCAAAAGTTAATGACATGCTCAAGGTCATAACCACTAGCATCTGAGGTAGGATTTGGACTCAATTTTCTTGACTGCAGGTTCATGATTCTATCCACTGTACCACTGAGCTGCCTGGACATGATGCCTCCTTTAAGTCAATTTAAGATTATAGTTTTGGCTGCTGTTACTCACTCTTGATTTGCATTGAACTTGGAGTCCACTAAAATGCTTGAAGATCTGAGGGGTTTTATGGGCTTTTAAATTCAATGTGAATAAAAATTGTTATGGGGGGGTGGAGCCAAGATAGTGGCATAGAAACAGGAAAACTCCATATCCCCCCCTCATAACCACATCAAATACTTATAAAAATGAATCTAAAAAAATTTAGGGCTACAGAACCCACAAAGTGTCAGAGAGAAACAAACCTCCTGCTAAAGATACTCCAGCAGGCCAGCAGGAAGGGTACATCACAGCACACTGGAAGTCAAGCCCAGCCCTGTATGGGTCCTAGGTTTTAGCATAAGGGTGGCCATGACCAGCCCCAGCTGGAGGAATGTCTGGAGAGTGGATCACCAGCAGCTGTGGCAGTTTCCAGAATTATCAACCCATAAATGCCAAAGATAAGGTGAGGGGTCAGTGGACCTTGGGAACAGGGGGTCCAGGATTGCGATCCAGCCTCTGCCCCAGGAGGGAGAAGCAGCTAAGTTGTGGTGGCTGCCGCCCCATGGCTGCTTCAGAGCTCCTGGCTTGCAGATTGTAGGGGGACCAAACAAGCATTCTAAGGGTCAATCGCTCTTGCTTTAACCTGGTTGGATCTGGATTGCTGTCTAGGCTGGAGGTCCTGGGGTGTGTGACCAGTGTGCCAGAGCCAGTGGAGGCTTCTGTGAGGGCACCCAACTAATAGCTCCAGAAGCTGAGAAAACCCCAGAGATATGGGATAAAGCTCTCCTCTCAAGAAGCAGAGTTCTACTGTGACAAAAAGCTCAAAAGTCAAGTAATTGAGTAGCAACATAAGCAAGCAAAGGAAGCAAAGCAAGCACAGCAATCTGACTTTGGACTTTTTTGGGGAGGATAAAGAGGATCAAAACATGGAATGGGAGGAAGACACAAAGTTGAAACTACCACACCAAAAGCTTCCAAGAAAAATATTAATTGGTTCCAGGCCATAGAGGAGCTTAAGAAGGATTTTGAAAACCAAATAAGAGAATTAGAGGAAAAATTGAGAAGAGAAATGAGAATGATGCAAGAAAATCATGAAAAGTGAGTCAACAACATGACTGAAGAAAATAACACCTTAAAGATAGAGTAAATCAAATGGCAAAAGAGGCTCAAAAAGCCAATGAGGAGAAGAATGGTTTAAAAAGCCAAATTTGCCAGATGGAAAAAGAATCTCAAAAGCTCACTGAAGAGAATAATTCCTTCAGAACTAGATTGAAGCAAACGGAAGCTAGAGACTTTATGAGAAAACAAGATACTATTAAACAGATCCAAACAAATGAAAAAAGAGAAGGCAATGTGAAATATCTCATTGTGAAAACCACTGACCTAGAAAATAGATCCAGGAGAGAAAATTTTAAAATTATTGGACTACCTGAAAGCCATGATAAAAAAAGAACCTAGTAATCATCCTTTGAGAAATTCTCAAGGAAAATTGCCCTGATGTTTTAGAACCAGAGGGTAAAATGGAGGTTGAAAGAATCCACTGATCACCTCTTGAAAAAGATCCCAAAAAGAAAACTCCGAAAAATATTATAGCCAGGTTCTGGAATTCCCACATCAAGCAGAAAATATTTTAAGCAGCCAAGAAGAAAAATTTGAAAATTATGGAAACACAATCAGGCTAACACAGGATCTGGCAGCTTTTACACTGAGGGATCGAAGGGCTTGGAATATGATATTCCAGAAGTCAAAGGAGCTGGGTGGAATAGAGGACTTTCAAGCATTCTTGATGAAAAAAAAAAACAGAGTTGAATAGGAAATTTGACATTCAGATACAAGAAGCAAGATAATCATGAGAAGTTAAACATGTAAAAGAAATCATAAGGAATTTATAAAAGTTGAAATATTTACATTCCTACATGGAAAATGATAATTGTAACTTATGAAACTTTTCTCAGTATGAGGATAGTTGAAGGGAATATAAATGTGTGTGTATATGTATATTTATGTATGTTTACATATATGTCTATATAGGAGTGTATATATGGGTGTATGAATACATATATGAGTGTGCATATATTTGTGTACAGGTATACATATAGAGAGGGCACAGGACCAATTGAATAGGAAGGGATGACACTTAAAAGGTGAAATTGAGAGGTGAGAGAGGAATATAATGAGAGGAGATGGGGAGAGACAGAATAGGATAAATTATCTCATATAAAAGAGGCAAGGGAAAACTGTTACAATGGAGGGGAAGAATAGGAAGGCAAAAGGGAATGAGTCTACCTTACTCTCATTGAATTTGGCTTAGAAAGGGAATGACATACACGCTAAATAGGGTGTTTAACCCTACAGGATTGTAGGGGGGAATGGGATGACAGAAGGGAGGGCAAGTTGGGGGGAGGGAAGTTGGAAGCACATACTTTTGAAAAGGGACAAGGTCAAAGTAGAGAATAGGACAAGTGGGGATCAGGATAGGATGGAGGCAAATATATTCAGTCTTTCACAATATATCCATTATGGAAATGTTTTGCATAGCTACACATGTACAACCTATACGGAATTGCTTATTTTCCCAGCAAGAGTAGGTGACAAGGTAGGAAGGGAATGAATCTGGAATTCAAAGTTTTA
Source organism: Petaurus breviceps papuanus (assembly GCF_028583685.1). Taxonomy (NCBI): domain Eukaryota; kingdom Metazoa; phylum Chordata; class Mammalia; order Diprotodontia; family Petauridae; genus Petaurus; species Petaurus breviceps. The sequence goes on along the minus strand of NW_027187298.1, from coordinate 4,743,404 downwards.
AAATCAAATGTTAAAAAAAATATTATTATTATTATTTTTTTACATGCAACTGGGAAATAAGATATACAGGCACTGGCATATAGAGATCCATCTTGCCTTACTGGAAAGTTGGAGGGGCCGTGGAGGAGGATATAGGAGAGAGTAGATTGGGGGGGGGGTATACAGTGGGATTACTATTTTGGGGTGGTGGGTAGGGTAAAGACACGGAAAAAATTTGTAACTCAAAATCTTGTGCAAATGAATGATGTAAACTAAAAATAAATATAAAATTTAATTTTAAAAAAAGATCGTTATCAGGTGGGTAAAGCCAAAATGGTAGAGTAAAGGCAGGGACTTGCCTGATCTCTGCCAAATTCCCCTTCAAACAACTTTAAAATTATACCTCAAAATGAATTCTGGAACATCAAAACCAAGAAAACGTTGAGGTGAAATAATTGTCCAGCTCAAGACATTTTTAAAAATTATGCAGGAAAGCTCTATCTCACTGAGGTCAGAGTGGAGCACAGTCCAGTAAAGGCAACACACAGGCTAGACAGCAGTAGGCCTTGAGGGCAATTGAATCAGTAGCAGCAGTTTCTGGAGCTCTCAGGCCACAGACCATAAGAGGGTTGGACAACTGGTTAGAAGGAGATTAAAGAGGACACTTTGCTACCCATATGTGGTCACATTCCCATGGTGGTGAGGAGCACCAGAACATTGGAGTGCGAAGCTTCAGGGAATGTGCACACTAGTCAGAGTTCCAGGGTAGAAAAGTATGCTTATGGTAACTCACAGATCAGAGCACAGGCCAGGATAATACCATTCTGAAAGAAATGAAAACTTACAGACCCCCAGAACTATACTGTTCTGAAAACAGTAGCATGAAAAACCTGAACCTTGTTGGGACAGTGCACCTCAACCCTAGGAGCAGGGCACAAATTTAACAAAAAGTTAAAAATGAAGAAAGAGGCTAGTAAAATGAGCAAACAACAAAAAAAGAACCTGACATAGAAAGTTACTATGGTGGCAGGGAAGGTGTTTTGCCTTTTTGACACAAACTAAGAAGAAGACAATGAAATCAAAACAGCTGCATACAAAATATCAAAGAAAAATGTGATTTGATCTCAGGCCTGAAAAGAATTCCCAGAAAGTGCTCAAAAAAAATTTGAAAAATCAAATTAGAGAGGAGAGGAAAAATTGAGAAAATAAATGAAAATGATCCAATAAAAATCATACCTTAGTAAAAGAGGTACAAAAAAGTATTGAAGAAAATAACACCTTAAAAAACAGAATAGGACAAATGGTAAAAGAGGCATGAAAATCAACTGAAGAGAACTCCTTAAAAAGCAGAATTGACTAAATTAAAAAAAGAGTGCAAAAATTCATTGAAGAGAATTTCTTTAAAAGCAGAATTGGCTATATGGAAAGGGAGATACAAAAACCCACTAAGGAAAATAATTCCTTAAAAATTAGGATTGAGCAAGTGCAACCTAATTAGTTCATGAGATATCAAAAAAAACAAAATCCAAAGAATGAAAAAATAGAATAAAATGTGAAATATTAGTAAAATAACTGACCTAGAAAATAGATCAAGGAGAGATAATTTAAGAATGATTGGACTATTGATACATAGGAAATAGATGGGGGAGAAGGGCTGTTAATTCTGGTAACCTACTTTCATTGGGAATGGGTGTAAGAGGGAACAAAACATATATTTGAAAGAGTATAGAAGTCTTCTAAATTCAGAAGAAATAAGATGCTAGGGGCATAGGGAGGGGGGAGAGGACAAGGGAGGGATCTGTAGAGAGAATAGGTAAATAGGGGTATAGAAGGGTGTTTAGATTTATGGGATTGGGAGAATAGGGGAGGAATCCTTGGCAGGGGGAAGGAAAGTCATGGGAGGGCAAGGTAGTGGGTAAAACTAAAGTGTTTTTGTTTCTTTTTTTTTTTCTATTTTCTATTTGTGTTCTGGCATTTGAGTCTAAAATAAAATTTTGGGGATAAAAAAAGAATGATTGGACTACCTGAAAGCCATGAAAAAAAAAAAGAGCCAAGGCATCATCTTTCTACAGATTATCAAGGAAAACTGCCTTGATATTATAGAACCACAGGGTAAATAGAAATTGAAAGAATTTACTTATTACCTCATCAAAGAAATCTCAAAATGAAAACTTCCAGTAATATTAAAGCTAAATTCCAGAAATTCCAGGTCAAGGAAAAAATACTGCAAATAACCAAAAAGAAACAATTCAGATATCATAGAGGCACAGTCAGAGTAACACAACATTTAGGTGTTTCTACATTAAAGGTTCTGAGGGCTTGGTAAATGATATTTCAAAGGGCAAAAAAGCTAGAATTACAATAAAAACATCACCCACCCAAAAAAACTGAGTAGAATCCTTCAAAGGAAAAATAAATATTTAATGAAACAGAGGAGTTTCCAGCATTCCTAATGAAAAGACCAAAACTGAATAGAAAATCTGACTTTCAAATGTGAGAATCAGAAGAAGCAAAGAAAGATAAAGAGAAAAATAATCATAAGGGATTCAATAAGGTTCAACTGTTTATATTCCTACATGAGAAGAGGATACTTTTAACTCCTAAGAACTTTATCATTATTAGGGCAGTTAGAAGGAATATACATAGATAAAGTATATAGGTATGATTTGACTATTATGGGATGATACCTAAAAGAAAATAAATGTAAGGAGTGAAAAGGAGGAATTCATTGGGAGAAGGATGAAGGGAAAGATAGAATGGGATAAATTATTTCACATAAAAGAGGTGTAAAAGAGCTAATTCAGTGGAAGGGAAGATGGGGGATTCAATGCTTGAATCTTACTCTCTTTGAATATAGCTCAAAGAGGAAGAACATATACACTGAGTTGGGTATAATGATTTATCTTACCCTAAGGGAAATAGGAGTGTAATAAGAAAGAAGATAAGAGAAAGGGGTGGGGCTGATAGAAGGAAAGATATTTTGGGAAGGTAATGGTCAGAAACCAAAGAATTTTGGAGAGGGACAGGGTAAAAGGAAGGGAGGGAGAGATGAGGAGGAAGAGGACCAGGAGGGAGGAGGATGGGGAGAAGGAGGAGGAGGAGAAGAAGGAAGAAGAAGAAGAGATGGAAATAAAGAAGGGGGGAATAAAATGGAGAGAAATATACAGTAATCATAACTATTAAAAAACATTTATAGCAAGTTTCTTTGATAAAGATCTAACTTCTCAAATATATAGAGAATTTAGACAAATTTATAAGAATACAAGTCATTATCCAATTGATATATGAACAGGCATTTTCAGATGAAGAAATTAAAACTTGCCTACAGTCATATGAAAAATATGCTCTGTCACTGTTAATTAGAGAAATTAAAATTAAAATGATTCTAATGTACCACCTCACAACTATCACATTGGATATTATGACAGAAAAAGAAAGTAACAAATGTTGGAGGGGATCTGGGGAAATTGAGATACTAATGAGCTGTTGATGGAGTTGTGAACTGATTCATTCATTCTGGAGAGCAATTTGGAACTATGCCCAAATACCTATAAAACTGTGTATACTCTTTGGCCCAGTAATACCACTTTTAGGAGTTAGCCCTTTCATTTGTGACTCTAAGAAATTGTATTACATGCAGTGGCCACACCCTGCTAAAACTATATAAGTACATGGGCTAAATCAGATTGAGGATAACTGATACACCTCATACCTCTCAATGAGCTAAAGGGATGTCTACCCCAAGAGTGTGAAGACTTCCCCCAACAGAATGGGCATTTGAGAACAATTTGTTCCAAAGTCCATGAAGGCAGCTGAAGCAGCTGCTGTGGAATGCATAGAACTCAGTCAGAACTAAGGCCATCTACTGCCTCCTGGGCCATTGCTAGTCATCCTGAAGTTTTTCCTGCCACTGTCTGATTGTATGTAGGAATTCCCAGTGTGAGAACAGGAGTTGAGGTGAAGAGATTATGAGCTTTTGGAGGAAGGTAGAAAAGAACTTGAATGTTTATTAATGACAGCTTCCAGAATCTTGAATGGTTGATAAATTTGGATTGATTGAACTTCAAAGGAAGGAAAACTACTGAATAACATTGGAAAGAGAGAGTCTGGAAGTAGCAATGGAAAGCAAGGACTCTTAATAGGACCAGGGAATTTGAAGATCTTCCCTGTCCCTTAATAGATCTCAATTGGAATCCAACAAGAGAAGCTTGCTTAGGGAGACTTGCTTTTCAACACACCTTTTGTTACTTTGTAATTAGGCAGTGGGTCGCAAAAGTTTTGATGTCTCCTGACCCTAGAGAAGGATATATATTTCAAAACCCAGATGTTGGTGCTTCTCTCTCTAGTAACTTCTGTCTATATTTTTTTGTCTGCTTGTAACTTCTGTTTGTATTTTCTCTGAAGTTCAGGGTACTGACATTTTCCCCTTAACTGAGTAAATAATGTATGTTTTTTTAAAGATTAAGATTGTTAACCGCTTTTGAGTTGCTTTCCTTTAGAAAAGCAGATCAAAGAACCTGTGCTAGCAGCCATCCTGGGTATGCTAGGGTGCTTGCTGCTCTTGCTGCTACAGATATAGTGTCAGTAGAAAAGATATAGGTCTTAGCCAGGGCCTGTTTTTTTTTAGGGGTGAAGGGGAGTAAAACAGGAAAGGGTTTAAGATGAAAGCAAGTTTGTTAATTACAGAATGTGAATTTCAGAGAGCACAGTGGAAAGGAAAATTAAATCTACAGTAGAATAATCAGGCAAGAGATAAGGGTGAGGGAGATAGAAATAAAGGATAGACAAGGCAAGAAAAATGGGATTTATACAATAATAGAGCAGAATCAGCGGGATAAGGAGAGCATGATGTGGGGGAGTTTGCCAGCCATTGAGGAAGGATTCCAGGAAGACAATCAGTGGCTGGAAAGAGGTTCATTGAGGGAATCAAGTAATTATGCTTCTGTTCCAAACCCTCCCTCAAGGTCCAGCCTTATGAGGTAATGATTTTGCGTCGTTTGAAGGGCTCTTCTGATAGCAGAGAGGAGAAGGAGAAAGTATGGCTTGGGGAAGTAAAGTCAGGATGTAGGAACTAGCAGTTATATGTGGATGTGTTCAAGAGATTATTGGCCTAAGTAGTGCTGACAGAGACCCTGGGGTGAAGAGAGAGTCTAGAAATGGGGGCTTGGGGCTTATGCATAGTTCATTTATATTTATTGTATATATTCTGTATACATTTACCTGTATACACATTATCTGTGCACATTATCTTCTTCCAATAGGATTTAATTCCTGTAGGTCAGAGACTTTCATTATTGCCTTTCCATCTCCAGCACCTATCAGAGATCCTGGTATATGGAAGATACTTAATAAATGCTTTTCATGGACTGATTTGTATTACTTCAGATAAATCTTAGCTCTTTGTTCACATCTTTATAGTAGTTTGTGCCATTAATGAACATGTCCCTTTGAACAAATATGTTCATATCCTTCTCAAGAGATGTAAAAGGAATATGTAGAAAAATTTTCCTTTGGCTTGATACTGCATTGGTCCTGAAATGGAGAATCAAATATGCCTTATCTAAGTGATGTATCTCCCTAAGTGTCATATGACTCTATGCATAATGGTTGCTTAAAAATGTATTGAAATTAAGAATGGATAGTCGAAATCAGGGGTTCTTCCTTTGGGTCCATGAATTTGTGTGTGTGTGTGTGTGTGTGTGTGTGTGTGTGTGTTTCACCTATTCCTATAACTGTATTTCAGTAAAGTTGGCTTTTCTGATAAGAGGTCTATAGGCTTCACCAGAGTGACAAAGAGACCCAAAGTGGAAAGAATATTAAGCTCTCATCTGCATTTTCTCTCAAAGGCCCTTTCTTGCTCTTGGTTCTATTACATATACCAGAAGCATGAGCAGGAGCATGTTGACAAAATGGTATTTTTTAAAATTCCCTTTGAATATCATTTACATTCAGTTATTTTAGGATAGAGTTTACTTAGTGTCACTTATGTGGAAAAAAGGACTATCATGTTTTGGTCCTGTTTGTCACCTGCCTGTTTTGCTGATTGACCCCTTGCATAACAGATTCCATGTAGAATTTTGTGATAACTATAGTGTACAACATGTAGATGAAATATAGATGGTCTCTTCAGTAGAAAGTGAGATTTCAGATGTTTTTGAAAGGTCAAGGGTTTAAGGCAAGAGAGAAATTAGGGATCAAAAAAAGGAGATGAGGTAGTCATATGGCAAGATTGGGAGATAAAGCATGGATAGTTTCAATGCTCTAATGGCATGGGAAAAAAATCAGATGTTAAGAAAGCATATGGCTGTATTAAAATAGGAAATATTCACAATGCTGAGATTATGTATACACTAAAATGTTGAATTTGATAGTCTATCTTTCCAGAAGCTGAGATTTCACTTGTGTGGGCAAACTTTCTACAGCTTAATGGATAAATTGTAGCTGCCTGAGTATCTCAGAGAGACTAAGTGATAAGGTCATACTCAAATAGCTACTATCAGATGTGGAATTTGAACCGGAACCTTCCTGACTCCAACTCCAATGCTCTCTCTCTGTTCTACCAACCTGACTCTCAAGAAGCATTGAACATTCTGTATATTTTTTGTTTGTTTTTAATGGGGGTGGGGTTGGAGAGGAAAATAAGAACTGTGATTTTATTGATACAGAGAACTCCCAGCAAGGAACCTCTATCCACTAGTACAGAATAATAGCTGTTTTGTAGTTTAAAACCTTAGAGAGATGCTTGTGACACCAAATAATTGACTCTCCCAGGGTCTCACACAACCAATATGTATCAGAGTTAGGACTTGAACCAGGTCTTTCTGACACTGAGACTGACTATCCATTATGTCATATAACCTCTCACAACTATCTTTAATAAAATTATATTATACACACACACATAATCATTGGCCATTCATTCTAACAACTATTAATTATATCACATATAATTCTGTATTAACTAAATACTTGTTATATTAAATATCATAGTAAGGTCACAGAGTTTTACAAACTAATATCCTTGAAGAAAAACAGAGGATTATGGGGAGGTTACAGAAGCAGGGTTAAAATCTTTAAGTGGAGATGAGTAGGTAGTTCTTCCAGAGACTGAGCAAAGTCAAACTGACAAACTGCTTACTGCTGCTGGCTGATCACATTGAGAAGAGCACCTGGAACAGTTCAGGTCTAAGTAGAGGGTTGTACATGATCACTTCCCTTTTGTCCAAATGGAAATAGGGGTACATAATTTCTTTTCCTTATAATAAACCATCAGCAAAGAAGAGAGGACGTGCATCATTCCTGCAGGCCAAAGTATTACTTATTACTTTAATAAAAGCTTAAATATTTTTGAGAGAATAATATGGCTAGGTGAAACTTCTGCCCCCTCCTCTAGTGCTCTAAGTCATTTGTCTGATTTGTAGCCATTTTCTGCAGCTGTGTAATGACTATAAAACTGGAAAAAAAACATAAAACATGAAAGAAAGGTGTTGAAGTCAGCCTAAAGGTACTAAATTCCTGACAGCAGCTTGTAAAGCAGTTAAGATTTAGGTGCTGTGGGGTAATGATGATGTTTCAGTGGGAGGTGAAAGGAGGTGCTGAAATGAGGGGGCCAAGGCAAGTTGGAATATGATAGCATTGAAAAACGACAATTGTGAATTCACCAGTGGAGTGTGAAGGGGCACAGAGAAATGCACAGAAATAAGCAGGCATAGAAAGATATGTGAAAAATTAGTAACTTAATGTACATTTAACGATGTATTTGTTTTCTCACCTTCTGTCTTTTGGGATATAGGATGCAGGCAATGGAAAGAGGGTGCTTTTATTTTTGAAATTTCCTTTTAGATGAGAGGCATTTAATAGGAAACACCTGGTTTGTTCCTATAACTTAGGATACTTTTCTCCCATTTCCATCCTTTTCAATAGCAAGGCTCCTTAGAAAACCTAAAATAATTGGGAAACTAATTGAAAAGCAGGGCAAACTTTAATATTTTAAAAATTTGCAAAGCAATAACATCTACCTCACAGTGTTGTTGTGAGGATCAACTGAAGTAATGTTTGTAAAGTACTTTGTAAACCTTAAATTATTATTATCATTATTTTCATCATTATTATTAATTATCTACAGGGAGCATTCCGAATGAAAATAAAACCAAATTTAGTGTTTATTTCAGAGTTACAATATTTCAAAAATAGCTCAGATTCTATGCCTTATATCTTCGAAGTAATTTTGGAAAAGTAAATGCACATACAAATCTATAAAGATATCTCTTCCATGATTCTGTGCTTGTCTTACCCACAAAATCACTATTTTATAGTGGTGTAATCCCTTTAACTGATTTTGGTCAATTAACACAGCCTGGAAGACACAAAGTTCCAAAAAGTGACCATTAAAAGTGAATGTTGTTTTATTTGAGTAGCCTTTGGGAAACTGATGCTATTGCGAAGATTACCCATTTCCCTAGATTTACAGTATACTTAGCACATGTTAATTCTCAATAAATATTTGGTGAATAAATATGTTCTAATAAAGTCCAACTAGGGAACCCTCTTTTTCCACTAATTCAGAGTCAAAGAACTTCTACTGAATGTGTTGTGTTGTGAGCAATAGTATCAGGGACATGGTACAAAGGGTGGAATCGTTAAGAAGGAAGGGAATGTAGAAACAAAGAGGGGAAAATAGTAAGTGATAAAAATATCTTCTGTAGTTCTTGTCTTTAGCAAAGTTGTTCTAGTAAGGGCAAGGTGAAATGGGGTAGGAACAGGGAACAATGAAAGATAAGCAGATGTTTTACCCTTTGCCACTAAACGTCCTCTCTTTTTCTACTGCTACCATCACCTTCTCTGTTCTTTTCTCCTTGTTGCAACCCTCACCAGGAGGATATTAGGTTCTATGACCTCTGACTGCTATGATTCCATGTCCTCTGACACAAGTATACCTGAGAGAATAGAGGAATAAGAAGGTATTGCCAAAGACACAGTTATTGCTGACCTTCACATATCATTACTTCCTAAGACTGTTGGTATATTTTGTACCTTAAGACCTCCAACGGCTTTATATCCCAGTCCATTACACAAGTCAGGCCCCCCGGGAAAGAGAGAATACACACACACACACACTACCCAGGCACGCAGATGTGCACACGCACACACACACACAACAAACCAGCCAAGAAACCAAATTTCTCATATCAAAACTAGGATTCACCACAAAGAGATTTCAGGTGATTCTCCTGGTCTCCCTCGTCAACATAGTCAACACTACAGTATAATGAGCCATTTATAAATGTAAACAAGAACCTTAGTTTATCTTAGTTTAGCAAAGCTGTCTAAAGACACCCTTGAGGCAGAAACTTTGGTGTTCTTGTCAGCCTTATTAGCAGCATATAATACTTTATTTCTTCCTGAGAAATTGATCTGAATTTATGATTATGATAACAGAAAAGATTAAACCATAATAGTTTAGCATAAAACCAAGGCTTGACAGAAATAACCAGACCAAGAGACAGAGTAGAGAATTCATGCTGAAGTCAAATGATGACAATAACATATACTAATGCTGTGAAAGTAGAGCCAGTCATTTAGCTTCATTTCCATTTTATTTTTGTTCAATTAACACTTTTTTTCCCTTTCTTTCTCACCCCTCTCCAGATTGGGAAAAATGAGAAAACCAAAACTGAAGTGTCTGAGGCCATATTTAAGCTCTGGAAGATGAGTCTTCTTTACTCTAAGCCCAGCACTCTCTATATGATACTACCTAGCTGCCCTGAGGGTAATATTATGGGGAAATGTATATTTATTGAAATAGAGATCTTTTAAACATTCCTGATTGATAAAACCAGAGTTAAATAGGAAATTTTACTTTCAAACACATGAATCAAGAGAAGCATAAAAAGGTAAACTTAAGTGAGAAATTGTGAGACTTAATGAGGTTCAATTGGTTACATTCCTATAAGAGAAGAGGATACATATAACTCCTAAGAACTCTATTATCTTTAGGGAAATTAAAAGGTGTCTACTAAGACAGAGGACATAAGCATGACTTGATTATGTTGGGATGTTCTCAAGATAAGAATGGAAGGGAGAGAAAGAGGTAATCACTGGAGAAGGCAGAAGGGAAAGGAAGAAGTGGGAAAATTATCTCATATAAAAGAGCCATTAAAGGAAAAGTTTTATAAGGGAGGGAAAAATGGAAGGAGAAGCAAGTAATGATTGAACCTTACTCTTATTTGAACTGTTTCAAATAGGAAAGAATATGTGCATGCACACACACACACACACACACACACACACACACGGGTCTAGAGATGGGTCTAAAAATTCATCTTACCCAACAGGGAAGTAGGAGTGGAAAGGGCTAAGAGAAAAGAGGCAGTGGTAAGAGGGAGGTTAGATTAAAGGAGGTAGAGATAAAAAAAAAATTAAAAAGATTTTCTCCAGGAGGGGACAGGGTTTAAAAAAAAAGATAAATAGAAGAGAACAGGATGGAAGAAAATATAGTTACCAATCATATCTGTGAATATAAATGGGATGAACTCACACACAAAAAAATAGAAGCAGAAAGCAGAATGTTTTAGAAACCAGAATCCAATAATATGTTGTTTACAAGAGACACATCTGAAATAGAAAGACATACAGAGAACTGAAATAAGGAGATAGATCAAAATCTATTATACTACAGCTGAAGCAAAAAAAAAATGCAGGAGTAGCAATCATGATCTTGAACAAGGCAAAAGCAAAATAGTCCTAATTAAAAGACATATTAAGGGAAATTACACTTTGCTAATATATGCCAGACAATGAAGAACTATCAATACTAAACCAAATGTACAAAATGACAGAGTATTCCAATTCTTAAAGGAAAAGTTTAAAAAGTTACATAAGGAAATAATAAAACTTTATTAGTGCGGTCCACTATTTAACACTTTAAAGTCTAATTAAATCTTACCCACCCCCAAATAAACAAGAAAGAAGTTAGGGAGGTGAACAGAATTTTTGAAAAATTAGATATGATAAATTTCTGTACAACATTAAAAGGGAATAGGAAGGGGTATGTATTTACTTAGCTGCACATGACAGCTTCATAAAAAATTGACCAGTATTAGAACATAAATACCTAACCAAAATGCAAAAAAGCAGAAATATTAAATGTACACTTTTCAGACCATGATGGAATGAGAATTACATTCAATAAAAGACCTTTGAAACAAAGATTAAAAATTAATTGGAAACTAAATCATCTAATCCTAGAGAATAAATGGATCAAAGAACAAATAATAGAAGAAATCAATAATTTCATTAGAGCTAATGACAACAATGTGACAACATACCAAAATTTGTGGGATGCAGCCAAAACAATACTTATGGGGAAATTTACATCTCTAAATGTTTATATCAATATAGGAGAGAAAGAATAGGTCAATAAATTGGGCATGCAACTAAAAAAAAACAGAAAGAACAAATGAAATAATCCCAATCAAACACCAAAGTAGAAACTGTAAAAATTAAATGACAAATAAAATAATTAAAGTAAAATAACCATTGAATTAATAAATAAAACTAAGAGCCATTTTTTTATTAAATAACAAAATAAATAAATCATTGGTTACTTTAATTTACAAAAAAGTAAGATAGCTGAATTACCACCACAAAAAAAAGTCAAAAGGGAGAATGTATCACTAATGAAGGCGAAAATAAAGCAATTATTAAGAGATAATTTGCCCATTAATATATGATATATACCATTAATAATGACAATCTAAATGAAATGCATAGATATTTACAAAAATATAAATTGCTCAAATCAATAGAAGAGGAAAAATAGAAAACTTAAATAACCCTATCTTAGAAAAAAGGACAAGCCATAAATGAACTCCCTAAGGAAAAAAAAATCTGTAGCACTGGTATTTACCTGTGAATTCTACCAAACATTTAAGAAACAATTAATTCCAATGCTATATAATTTTTTTTAATAGGTAAAGAATTTTAGCCAATTCTTTTTATTGCACAAATATGGTTTTGATTCTTAAACCAGGGAAAACCAAAAAAGAATGGAAAGAAGGAAGGAAGGAAGAAAGAAAGGAAGGAAAGAAGGAAGGAATATATATATATATATATATATATATATATATAAAGATAGAAAGAAAGAAAGAAATTGAGAAAGAGAGGAAAAAAAGAAAGAAAATAAAGCTAATAGACCAATTTTCCTATTGCTTTAAAAATTTTAAATAAAATACTAGCAAGGAGATTACAGCTATATATCACAAAGATTATACAATATGACCAGGTTGGATTTATTACCAGGAATGTAGAAATGGTTCAATATTAGGAAAACTATAACTGACCATATTAATAATAAAACATTAAAATAATATGATTTTATCAATAGATTCAGAAATGCTTTTGACAAAATATGATACCCAATCCTATTAAAAATATTAGGAAGAACAGGAATAAATGGAGCTTTTCTTAAAATAAGTGATACCTATCTAAAACCAAAAGCAAGTGTTATTGATAATGAGGATAAATAGGAAGCCTTTCTAATAAGATCAGTGGTGAAGTATGATGTCCATTATCACCATCATTATTCAATATTACACTAGACATTATAGCAATAGCAGTAAGACAAGAAAAAGATATTGAAGAAATATGCAAATACAATGAAGAAACAAATTATCAATTTTTATATGTTATATATTGTTTACTTAACCCTAGAAAGTTAAAAAAATTAGTTGGAACAAGAACAACCTTAACAAAGTTGGAGGGTATAAAATAAACCTATACAAATCATCAACATTTCTATAAATTAACAATAGAATATTAGCAAAAGGAAAGAGAAAGAAAAATTCCATTTAAAATAATGGAAGACCAAATCAAATACTTGAGAAACTATTTGCTAAAATACACATAGAAGCTATGTGAACAAAATTATAAAACACTCAAAACAAATTAAAATAGATCTAAACAGCTGGAGAAATAATTAATTGCTCATAGGAAGGCCATGCCAAAATAATAAAAATGACAATATTACTTAAATTAATTGATTTATTTTGTTCCATGCCAACCAAACTACTAAAGAATTACTTTGATAGGTCAAGAATATCAATAGAAGCAATTAAAAAAAAAAAACTAAAGGAAAGGGGCCTAAGAGTAGCAGATCTCAATTTATACTACAAACAGTGAATCATCAAAATAATGTGGTACTGGACAATAAATACAATGGACAACCAATGGAATAGGTCAGGTATTCAATATATAGAAGTAAATAAGCACTGTAACCTAGTGTTGGCTAAAAGAAAGTATCTCTGCTATTGTGGGGAAAAAAAAATTACACTTTGTTAAAAAAACTGCTGGGAAAACTGAAAGTATTCTGGAAGAAACTAGGCATAGATCAACATCTCACATCACATACTAAGATAAGATCAAAATGGGCCCATGATTTAGATATAAAGGCTGGGCTATAAGCAAATTATGGAAGCTTGAATGTTATATTTATGAATAGTGGAAGATTTCAAAACCAAACAAGAGACGGAGAGGTTTATAAAAGGTAAAGTGGCAAATTTTTATCTTATTAAATTAAAAAAAAACATTTTACAAAGGTAAGAGCAATTCAGACAAAATTAGAAGAAAAGTAGGAAACTGGATGAAGGGAATTATAGCAAATTCCTCTGATAAAGGGGTCTCATTCCTTAAATATATGAAACCCTGAGCCAAATTATAAAAATAAAATTGATTCCCTAATTCAAAATAAACGAAGGATATGAACAGGTAGTTTTCAGAGATAGAAATCAAGGGTATTGATAGGTTAAAAAATATGCCTAACATTATTAATAATCAGATTAATGCAAGTGAAAACACTTCTGAGCTAGCACCATCATATTTGCTAAGGTGATATTAAAGGAAAATGACAAGTGCTGGAGGGGATATCAGCAAATAAGTAGACTGCTGTACTGTTGGTGGTCATTTAAACCTGTTTGCCTCAGTTTCCTCATCTATAAAATGAGCTGGCAAAGGAAATGGCCAACCACTCCAGTGTCTTTGCCAAGAAAACCCCAAATGAGGCCAAAAACACTAGGACAGGACTAAACCTGAACATCTGTTGGTGGAGCTATGAATTGTTCCAAACATTATTCTCCTCATTGGTTTTTTGGACCTCTTTTGCCATTTGGATTAGTCTATTTTTTAAGGCGTTATTTTCTTCTGCATTTTTTTGGGTCTCCTTTAGCAGGCTGTTGACTTGTTTTTCATGATCTTCTTGCATCATTACCATTTCTCTTCCCAGTTTTTTCCTCTACTTCTCTTATTTGATTTTCAAAATCCTTTTTGAGCTCTTCCATGGCCCATGACCAATTAATATTTTTCTTGGAGGCTTTTGATGCAGGAGTTTTAACTTTGTTGTCTTCTGGTTGTATTTTGATCTTCTTTGTCACTAAAGTAAGATTCTATAGTCTGAGTTTATTTATGCTGTTTTCTCATCGTCCCAGCCAAAAACTTGACTTTCTAGCTCTTTGTCAGGATAGGACTCTGGTCCCAGTGGAGGTGGGAGTAGGGGTGGGTGTACTGTCCCAGGACTCTCTGATAATAGGGCAATGAATTCCAGTCAGGTTGGTGATAGAAAACAACTGTAGTTTATTGGGTCAGTGGCACAGTAGATTGAGTAATTGACTCAGAGTCAGTACAACATTAGTTTAAATACTATTTTACCTATGCAAAAGTGGGCAAATACCAAATTATTTCAGCCTCAGTTTCCTCATCTCTAACTTGGGGATAATATAAGGGCCTACCTTTGAGTAATATTGTGTGGATCAAATGAGATTACACATTTAAAAAAAATTATTAATGCTTATTTACATTTCTATTAATGCATTCTTACAGGAAATGCCTTTTGTGTTTAGCATTTCTTGTTTTTAATTTTAATTTTTTTAAATAAATTTTATGTTTATTTTTAGTTTACATCATTCATTTCCACAAGCTTTTGAGTTACACATTTTCTCCCTGTCTTTCCCCTATCCATCACCCCAAAACAGCAATACCACTGTATACCCCCTCCCCCAATCTGCTCTCACCTATATCTTTCCCTATCCCCCCTACGACTTTCCAGTAGGGAAAGATGGATATCTATACCCCAGTGCCTGTATATCTTATTTCCCAGTTGCATGCAAAAAAAAAATCAATCAATCTATCTATCTATCTATCTATCTATCTATCTATCTATCTATCTATCTATCTATCTATCTATCATCTCTCCATCTATCTATTTATATAGATAGATATATAGATATAATTTTTTTTAAACATTTGATTTAAAAAACTTTGGATTCCAGATTCTTTTCCTTTCTCCTTCTTCACCCACCCTTACTGGGAAAATAAGCAATTCAATATAGATTGTACATGTGTAGCTATGCAAAACATTTCCGTAGTAGATATATTGAGAAAGACTGAATATATTTCCCTCCATCCTATCTCACTCTCCACTTGTTCTATTCTCTGCTTTGACCCTGTCTCTTTTATTTTCTTTTTTAAGTAATTGGAGTTAAGTAACTTGCTCAAGGTTACACAGCCAGTTATTTTGTGTGGGTGCTAAGTATCTGAGGGCGGAACTGATCCCTGGTCTCCCGACTACGGGGCTGGTGCTCTTACTCACTGCGCCAACTGGCTGCCCCTTACACTGTTCCTTTTCAAAAGTGTGTGCTTCCATCTTCCCTCTCCCCCTCCAACCTGCCCTCCCATCCATCATCCCTCCTCTCATCCCTTACTCCCCTACTGTCCTATAGAGCAAGATACCCTATTTAGTGTGTATATCATTCCCTCCCTAAGCCAAATTCAATGAGAGTAAGGTTGACTCATTCCCTTTTGCCTTCCTATTCTTCCCCTCCATTTTAAGTTTTACCTTGCCTCTTCTATATGGGATCATTCTGTCTCTCCCCATCTCCTCTCATTATATTCCTCTCTCACCTCTCAATTTCATCTTTTAAGTATCACCCTTTCCTATTCAATTGGTCCTGTACCCTCTGTCTATGTATAACTTTACACATATATACACACACTCACATATGTATTCACACACCCTCCTATATAGACATATGTATGTGTATATACATATATGTATATGTATGTGTGTGTGCATTTATATTGCCTTCAACTATTCTTATATTGAGAAAAGTTTCATAAGTTACAATTATTGTTTTTCCATGTAGGAGTGTAAATAGTTCGACTTTGATAAGTTCCTTATGATTTCTTTTCCCTGTTTACCTTCTCATGATTCTCTTGCTTCTTGTATCTGAATGTCAAATTTTCTATTCAACTCTGTTTTTTCCATCAAGAATGCATAAAATTTCTCTATTTCATTGAATGACCATATTTTCCCCTGAAACATGATACTCAATTTTGCTGGGTAGGTGATTCTTGGTTTTAATCCTAGCTCCTTTGACCTCCCAAATATCATATCCCAAGCCCTTTGATCCCTCAATGCAGAAGCTGCCAGATCCTGTGTTATCCTGATTGTGTTTCCAAAATATTCAAATTGTTTCTTCTTGGCTGCTTGTAATATTATTTCCTTGATCTGGGAACTCCAGAACCTGGCTATAATATTCCTAGGAGTTTTCTTTTTGGGATCTTTTTTAAGAGGTGATGAGTGGATTCTTTCAACCTCTATTTTACCCTCTGGTTCTAAAATTTTACATCAGGGCAATTTTCCTTGAGAATTTCTTGAAGGATGATTTCTAGATTCTTTTTTTTGATGATGGCTTTCATATAGTTCAATAATTTTTAAATTATATCTCCTGGATCTATTTTCCAGGTCAGTGGTTTTTTCAATGAGATATTTTACATTGCCTTCTATTTTTTCATTCTTTTGGATCTGTTTAATAAATAGTATCTTGATTTCTCATAACGTCACTAGCTTCCATTTGCTCCAATCTAATTCTGAAGGAATTATTCTCTTCAGGAAGCTTTTGAGATTCTTTTTCCATTTGGCGAATTTGACTTTTTAAGCCATTCTTCTACTCATTGGCTTTTTGAACCTCTTTTGCCCTTTGAGTTAGTCTGTTTTTTAAGGTGTTATTTTCTTCAGTCAGGTTGTTGACCCTGTTTTCATGATTTTCTTTGATCATTCCCATTTCTCTTCCCACTTTTTCCTCCACTTCTATTATTTTCTTTTCATAATCCTTCTTAAGCTCCTCTATGGCCTGTAACCAATTCATATTTTTCTTAGAAGCTTTTGATGCAGGAGTTCTGGCTTCATTTTCTTCCTTCTACTCCATGTTTTGATTATTTTTGTCACCAAAAAAGGAATCCAAAGTTGGATTGCTGTGCTTGCTTTGCTTCCTTTGCTTGCCCATGTTGCCACTCAATTACTTGACTTTTGAGCTTTTTGCCACAGTAGAACTCTGCTTCCAGAGAGGACAGCTTTGCCCCAAATCTCTGGGTTTTCACAACTGCCAGAGCTATTACTTGGGTGCCCTTTCTGAAGCCTCCACTGGCTCTTGCACCTGGTCTCCCACCCCAGGACCTCCACCCTCGACAGCAATTCAGATCCGAGCAGGTTAAAGCAAAAGCTATTACCTCTCAGAATGATTCCTTGGTCCCCCTACAATCAGCAGTCCAGGAGCTCTGAAGCAGCCACATAGCAGCAGCCACCACAACTCAGCTGCTTTTCCCTCCTGGAGCAGAGGCTGTAACACACCCCTACACACCCTGTTCCCAAAGTCCACTGACTTCTCACTTTGTCTTTGGCATTTATGGGCTGATAATTCTGGAATACACCACAGCTGCTGATGATTCAAGTCCCATCAGCCAGGGCTGGTTATGGCTGCCCTGGGGCTAAAACCATAGGCTCATGTGGGGTTGGCGGGTCTCCCAGCATGCTGCAATGGACCCTCCCTGCCAGTCTGCCAAGCTGTCTTCAGTGGGAGGTTTGTTTCTCTCTGTCAGTTTGTGGGTTCTGTAGTTCCAAAGTTGTTTATAGAGTCATTTTTATAGGTATTTGAGGTGGTTATGGGGGGAGCTCAAGGAGTTATGCTGCCATCTTGGCTCCTCTCTTCCCAAGATTATAGATTAAAAAAAATATGTTTGCAAATTTTATAGTACTTTAAAAAGTGGTTTTGAAAAGTCACTGGAGAAAATTCTTCCAAATTGAGGGATTAAGAAAGGAATAATGTCAGAGGTAGTATTTGGGCACAGGTTAGAATAAAGCTAGGGATTCCAGAAGGTAGAGGTGAGATTTATTTGAAAGTGCTAGGCTGAAAGAAAGAGTAGACAAAGATAAAGATGTTACTGAGTATAATTTTTATTCCTTAGAAGACAACAGGAGTTTTGGGGACCATTTTAAATGTTTTCAAGTGACTGGGCATATTTCCTGTCTATAAATATCTTTTCTTGGTGATTAAGTATCATGAGTTTATACCATCTAGTACATTCAGTTTAACAAAGCTTTTGGAAAAGTCTGTGTCTGGCAGTAGCCAGAATATCAAAAGTCACCCCCTGAGAAAAGCTGTACCCTAACTGGATAGTAAATACCAGAAGCATGGCTGTCCATATTTTGTTCTACAAATTTGGCTGGTAAAACCTTAACTGTGTCCTATAATTAGTGTCATTTTTTTCTGTGTGTGTGTGTGTATATATGCATGTATAAATGCATACTTTTGTATATTATACGTATATATTTATATATCTTTGAAAGGAAATGTATAAATATATGCATATTATATTTCCTCTCAAAGAAATTTCATTTTAGATGAGGCCAGTGCTTTTGGCTCATCTATAGTTGTGCCAATTTGCAATAAACAAAATACAGCTCAGTGCTGAGAGCAATAGCAGATTTTAGTTGGAATCTCTAAAACAAAAACAATAAAATTTATCACTTCTAAATTTATGATTATGATGTAGTGTAATATATAAAACCAGATACTTGATTTGAATGACATGATTTAGCACAAATATATTCCATTACCTTTTATCACCCAAGGTCTTACTGGTTTCCATAATACTTCATTAATTTAAAAAAACCTTTAAATCAAAGTACTCTTAATTTTGTACCAAATAGACAGAACATGTAAATTTAAAACTAAAGAGTATGCCCCAAACTAAAGTGATATATTCACCAATCCAAGCCACATCATGCGATGATGAGAAAATTTAAGGTGACAGCATCAACACCCTCCCCCCCTGAATGCCAACAAAATTCTACTTTGTATAATTAACTTACACTAGAGCAATTCAGGTTCTGTTGTTTCTCACAACTACCTTTATTTCTCTATTTTCTGTGCTTTTTGTTATAGATAATTTTACTGGTGAGGAAGTGAAAAGTAAAGTGGACTTGGATTAGAAACCTAATTTTAAATCCAGATTCCATAATTTACTAACCATGTGACATTGAATCATGTAATCTCAATGGCCTCATCTTCCTCATTTATGGAAATGGCACTGTTAAATAGTATCTATTGAGGCAATGTCCACCAAAACATTTTCATACATATGAATATAAATAATGCTATATAAGCATCATAATGCTATATTATGTTATGTAAATGTAATGTTATGTTATGTTCTGTAATGTAATGTTATGTTATGTAATGTAATGTAATGTTATGTTATGTTATGTTAGCAAATTTTACTTTTTAAGCCATTCTTCTACCCATTGGCTTTTTGAACCTCTTTTGCCATTTGAGTTAGACTATTTTTAAGGTGTTATTTTCTTCAGTTGGGTTGTTGACTCTCTTTTCATGATTTTCTTGCATCATTCCCATTTCTCTTCCCAGTTTTTCCTTCACTTCTCTTATTTGGTTTTCAAAATCCTTAAGCTCCTCTATGGCCTGGAATATAATATATATTATAATGCTACATCATATTATATTATATTAATTATACATATTATATTATATTATATTACTATATTAGTAGTAGTTCAAAACTGTTTTCATAGACATCATATTTTTATACTAACAGCTGTTTATTAAGAGCTTACCATGTGCCAGACACTATGCTAAGTACTAACAATATAAACAGAAAAAAAAAGCGTCCTTGCCCTTCTGGAGCTTAGATTCAAATGGGAAAATTTAACACAAAAGTGAGTTGCAGAGAAGTTACTTATTCAAGAACATGATAGAGAAAGAAATCCAGATAAGCGTGAGACTGGATAAGAATGAAGAAGTAAACATTCGTAACATGAATTCTTTACAATACTGGTACCTAGGGGAACTGACCAATCAGAGTACCAGCCACGATGGCAGAGGTATCTTTTAGGCTGACAATGCTGCAGGGGTGGAAGATCTTTCAGAGTGAGGAGGCTCCTGGAGTGTGGTGGCAATAATATCTCCCAGAATGAAAAAAATTAAAATTAGCTTTCAATATTTTTGTTTCTGGTCTTTCAAGCTTCCTGATGACTCTCTACTCCAAACACTATTCCAGTCCTTTTCAAGGAGTGTTCACAAGTCATGTTATATTGTATGAGGAGTACACTTTCCTTAATGTACTTTGTGATCCTGGGCAATTCACTTTTAAGAACTTCAGTTTCCTCATTGGGGTTCCCCAACTCATTTCTCAGAAAATGAAAAGTTAGACATGTTCTTCATGTGCTTGATTTTATCAGGCATCTGTAAAGCCAAGCAGGAGCAGCTTTCCAGAGGACTGCTGCTGTGATTAGCTTTAAGATTTTGATCACATAGTATAGTGAACTCTCTTTAGCAATAAACTAAAGAAAAAATTCACATAAACCAAAGTTCAACATTCATAGCATATAACATAACAACTTACTACTAATGTGGCCATGTAGTTTTAAACAAAAGATATCATTCAGGATACAAAGTACAAAGGTTTCCCATCCCTAGGTCACATTGTCATAATCTCATCAGTCACAAAGTCTTCTTTCTTCTTGATTGGAGCTTAGCTTCCAATTATCCTTAACTCAATCATCCTTAAGAGGTACAAAGTACAAAGCACAAAGTTCTCCTAACCCAAGGTCACAGTAAATCATAATCTTGTTTGTCAGTACTAAGTACCCAGGGAAAGGTTCTTTCATCTTGGCTTGAGGCTGGCTCCCACATTCCATGATTCCTCTTCCATGATCCCAGCTCTTGTCCAAATTCACCTGCCACATGGAATAACAGGTAGGCAGCTCCCAGCTCCCAACTGTTCCAGTTCGAAGCTCAAGCCCTTCTAAGTCTCTTTTCCTGGGAAGAGAAAACTTAATAGAGCCACACCAATATCTGCACACATCAAGCTTAGCAGAATTACAATAACATTCACACACAATGTTGGCACTACCATCTCAATTCACTTTCCGCCTTTGAAATCAACACAGGTCAATAGACAGTGTGCATTTGTCTAACAAAGTAACACAATTCAACAGATAGAATGCTTCTATCTGACAAAGTAACACAAACAACAGAAAGAAGGTTTCTGTCTTACATAGTATTCAAATCAACACAGACAGAACACACATGCTGAGTGCTGGATGCCACAAGTGTTCTCCCTCTCAGTTCTGCTCTGTACCAGTTCATTCTCATGCTTTTATATGGTGGTTCTTCTTCTTGTTCCATCCTTCCTGTTGTGTCAGTAAGTTCCTCCCATCTTCAAATCATAGGCTGGCCTCAAAGCCACTTGAATAACTGAAACAAGGTGCTAATATTTGAATAATTGAAACAAGGCACTAAGTACTCCTTTGCTTTCCATCATAGCATCCTGTTATATTATTGGTGAATTTTAGTGAATTTGTAATTTAGTGAATTTATAATAAGCAGCACACATGTATAATATTTGTGTATCTCCCTATAAATATCTTTTGATATATATATATATGTATATATAATATGTATATATCTATAATTGTAGCTATATAATCATATCTATGTCTTTATTTCCCAGTTAAATACTATATTTTGTGGATAGCTTTTTTTTCTCTTAGTTTAGTAGGGAGAGAATGATAACCACCACAAATTGCAGTTCAATTTATCAAACCATTTTCAAATAGCATTTAATCTTTATTAATATAGTGCAATTATTGCCAAGTACAGTATTTTGTGCATAATAGGCATTTAAAATTTGTCAAATTGAATTGCATTGAATT
The DNA here is from genome assembly GCF_028583685.1 of Petaurus breviceps papuanus. Classification (NCBI taxonomy): domain Eukaryota; kingdom Metazoa; phylum Chordata; class Mammalia; order Diprotodontia; family Petauridae; genus Petaurus; species Petaurus breviceps. Next base: position 4,721,365 of record NW_027187298.1, on the reverse strand, counting down.
AGAGCTGTTAATATTGAAAATATTTACCGGAGATGAAAAAAACTGAAAATTTAAACACACTTATGCTACAATACTCTTTACTGAATAGCCTTTAGTCAAAATGGGGGTCTTTAGTGTTTTGTTTGCTTTTAGAAAACAATGAGAATTGGGAATAGAATAGTAAATGGAAAAACAATTCATTATTTTTCATTATTATAGATCATATGGGGGTTTGTAACACATACATATGCATACAGAAAAAAGAGAGGGATTTTATGTGTCGCTGCTTAAGCAAATGCAAATTAGGGAACCTGAGGAATTAATGTGAAAAATATTATCCCTGGGAATGATGGTGCATTCCTTTGGTCCCTGCTACCTAAGAGGTTGAGGCTTGGGGTTGAGTTTAGGATTTCTGAGCTATATTGAGCTAAGCATAGCTTTTTCTCAATCCAAAGACCCTCAGGCGTCTCTCTTTAAGCCTGTCTTCTTGGTTTTCTTTCTTGCCTCATCATTTCACATTTCTATTATTCATACTGGAGCCTTGATATTTTTTCAATTACTTATTGCTCTTCACCTTTTAAATTATTATTTTAACTCCTACTCTTCTCCAGCTGCTCAGGAACATCTTCTAGTAACCTGTGTTTTTCCCTGGTTACATTTTTGCCTTCCTACGAGGGAATAATGTAACTTAACAGGAGCGAATTTGGGTAGAGCCAAGATGGCAGAGTAAAGTGAGCAGTTTTGCTGCGGTCTTCCAATATTCTCTGCAAACAACTTTTTAAAGTGTTTCAAACAAACTCTAAGTGGCACAATTAACAAAAAGTCGGAGTAATTTTTTTTTCTGGCCCAGGTTAGAAGGACGAAAAGAGAGGTCTGCAACATTAGGGTGATGGGTAGCCAAGGAGCACGGGTTGGTGGAAGTATTATCAGCTTTGGGCATTGGAGGCACTGGCAATAGTAACTACAGCAGCAGTCCCAGGAATGCTTAGCACCCAGAAACAGTAAGTGGATCAATGGAACAGATTAGGTATACAATATGTGGAAGTAAGTACAGTAATCTAATGTTTGATAAACTCAAAGATCCTAGCTATTGGAGCAAGAACTCACCATTTGACAAAAACTGTAAAGCAGTTAGGAAGAAATTAGGCTTGGAACAACATCTTATTCTGTATACTAAGATAAGCTCAAATGGGCATATGATTTAGTCATAAGGAGTGATATTATAAGCAAATTAGAGGAGCATGGAAAAAAGTTACCTGTCAGATTTATTGATAAAGGAAGAGTTCGTGATCAGAGATGGAGTAGTTTGTGGAAGGTAAAAAGGATAATTTTAATTATAGTAAATTTTATAAATTTTGCACAAACAAAACCATTGCAGTGAAATATAGAAGGAAAGCAACAAACTGGGAAAAAATATACAGCATATTTCTCAGATAGTGATCTCATTTCTGTAGAAAACTGACCTAAATTTAAAAAAATCATTCTCCAATTCATAAATGATCAAAGGATATGAACAGGTAGTTTTCAGAAGTATTCAAAACTACCAATAGCCATCTAAAAATGTTCTAAATCCCTAATTATCAAAGATACTAAAATAGGAAGAGTTTTGAAGCACTCTTTCATACCTATCAGATTGACTAAAATTGACAAGAAAGGGAAAAGGACAAATTCTGGAGGGAATGTGGGAAAATAGCTATATTAACACCCTGTTGGTGGAATTGTGAACTTGTGTATTCAGGAGATGAATTTGGAACTATGTCCAAAGGGCTATAAAACTGTGTATACCTAGCAATGTTGCTTCTGGGTTCTATACTCCAAAGAGTTTAAAGATAAAGGAAAAGGACCCATATATTAAATAAATATTTATAACAGCTTTTTTGTGGTATCAAAGAATTAGAAACTGAGGAGATAAATATCAACTGGGAAATGGCTAAAAAAGTTATGGTTCATGATTGTGATGGAATGATTTTGTGTTATAAGAAAATGATGAAGGGGATAACTTCAGAAAACAAACACACCAACCTGGGATGACTTAGTTTATGCAAAGTGAAGTAAGCAGAACTTGGAGAACATTATATATAGCAATAGTAACTTTGCAATGATAATCAGTTCTAAAATATTTAGCAATTAATACAATGATCAATGAAAATTCCAAATGACTCATGATGAAAAATGGTGTCCACTTCCAGATAGAGAACTGATGATCCAATTAAAGACACTATATATGTGTGATGACCAACCTTGATAGACTGGACTTTTCTCAGCAATGGGAGGTTATAAGACAACTCCAAAAGACTCATGATGGAAAGAGGAGAGGGAGGGGGAGAAAATATGAAACTCAAGGGATTGTGGAACTGAATCTTGTAAACTAAAAGCAAAGAAACAAATTAATAAAGACAAAAAAAAAGAACTGATAATCTCTGAGTATAGTTTGAAGCATATTTTCCCCTTTATTTTTCTTGCTATTTTTTTTGGCAATATAGCTAATGTGGAAATATTTTTATAGTACTTCATGTGTACTATGAGTATAATATTTCTCACCTTCTCAGTGGGTTGAGGAGGGGTAGAAGAAGAGAGTGACTTTAGAATTGAAAATTTAAAATAATCTGATTATTAAATTGTATTAATTAAAATTAAATAAAATAATTAAAATTTAAAATAATTATTTTAAAATAAAAAGAAATGAATATAAAGTGCTTCAATTGGGTTAAAAAATCAGATGCACACATAGTAGAGAGAAGCACCATGGTATCATCACAAACATTGCACTGAGGGGCGGCTAGGTGGTGCAGTGAGTAGAGTGTCAGCCCTGAAGTCAGGAGGACCTGAGTTCGGATCTGGCCTCAGACACTTAACACACACACACACACACACACACACACACACACACACACACAACCTAGCCATGTGACCTTGGGCAAATTACTTAACCCCAATTGCCCTCCAAAAAGCAACCCCCCCAAAAAAAAAACAAGCAAAAATACATTGCGCCGAGAATTAGAGAATTTAGATTCAAATGCTAAGTATATTACTTGAGTGACCTTTAAACAGTCACTTAAGGAGAAGATTCTGGGAAGATAGCTGAGTTGGTCAGAAAATTCCAAGCTCTCAAAATTTTCGGAGATCTGAAAAAAATCCCAGGATGAAGTTTGGTCTTTGTGAAAAGTAAACACCTTTAGGTTAGGTCCTAGATCTGCTTAAACAGCAAGGACAAGCCTTGAAATTAGCTAATTGGGAGGCTGCCTCAGCTCAGTTATAGGAACTTTTTACCCTTGGGAGAGTGGGGGAGTTGGGCATCTGAGTTAGGGAAGATCAAGGCAACCTCTGCTGACCAAAAATGCCAGATCAGCTATGCTGTAGAAATGCAGGGTAGGAACCAGCAAATGTCAGGTGATTGCCAAAGCAGTATAGCAGGGACACCATTGACTGTGGGCACTAAGGCTGGAGGTCTCAATTTAGGTATCAGGCCAGAGGGGAGAACTTAAGGAGGATCTGAGGTTAGAGGCATTACCCCTACCCCCATACCTCAGGATTAGAGGTGATTACAAAAATGAAGCTATTACATTTTTTTTTAATGCAAAAGCAAAGGAAAAATAATCCAACCTCAGAGAGTTACTATGGGAATATAGAAGACTGGGGTTCATCTTCAGAGGAGGACACTGAAGCAAAGAAACCCTTTTCTGTCCCAAAAAGTAATGTCAAATGGTCACCTGCCAAAAAAGAATTCATAGAAGAACTTTAAAAAGACTTTAAAAATCAAATGAGAGAAATTGAGGAAAAAAGTTTAAAAAAATAAGAAAAATGATCTGAGAAAAAACAAGATAATGAAAAGAATATCAACCAATTAGAAAAGGAGATCCAGACTATTAAGGAAGAAAATGACTCTTTGAAAATAAAAATTGGGCAAGGGGGGGAAAGTCAATGAAGTTATGACATCAAGAAATAATAAAATGAAGTATAAGGAATGAACAAATAGAAGAGAATGTGAAACATCTCATAAGAAAAACAACTGATCTGGAAAACAAATTAAGAAGAGAAAATATAAGAATAATCAGACTACCTGAAAGTTATGATATTAAAAAAATCAATGCAATAATACAAGAAATGATTTTTAAAACTGTCTTAAAGAATTAGAACAGGAGGTGAAAGTAGAAAGAAAAATATTCACCCATCACCACCTGAAAGAGATCATATGAAGAAAATGCATAAGGATATTACAGTCAAATTAAAAAACCCCACCTAAGGATAAAATATTATCGACAAAAAGAAAAAAAAATTAAATACGGCAGTACCACAATTAGAATCACACAAGACCTTGCAGCAGTGATATTAAAAGACTGTAGGTCTTGGAACATTACATATTGAAGAGCAAAAGAACTGGGGTTCCAGCCTGAAATATCATACCCAGTAAAGCTTAGCATAATCGTGAATGAAAAAGAAATGGACATTTAATGAATTGTCAAATTTTCAGGACTTTGTTAAAAGAAAAACCCAAAAAAAAAAAATCTAAAAAAAAAAACTAAAGAAGATTTGACATATAAGAGCCAAGATAAATATAGGGTGCATACCAAAGACTAATTATAAGGGACTCAATAAGGATAGATTGCTTATCTTTTATGTACATAAAATGTAAAACTTATCTCTAAGATTTTTATTTGTAGTTGGGTAGTTTGTAAGAAAGACTGGGGTGGATCTGAGTATGATATGACTTTAAAAAGCAAAACCTTTTGGGAACAATGAAAAGGAGTGACAGAGGAATTAGATGGGGGGAAGAGGGCTATTAGTTCTGGAACATACTTTAATTGGTAATGGGCAAGAGGGAACAATACATATATATCATATATATATATATATATGAATATAATAGTCTTCTAAATTCAGAAAGAAATAAAATGTCAAGGGGATAAGAAAGGGGGAAAAGATAAGAGAAGGATCTCTAGAGGGGAAGGTAAGGGAATAGGTTAAAGGGGGTGGTATAGAAGAGTGTTCATATTAATGGGAAGGGGAGTATAAAAGAAGGATCCTGGTGGGGAGGAGGTTAATTAATAGGAGGACAAGGTAGCAGGTAGAAGTAAAGTAGAGGAGTTAGAAGGCATAGGAAATAAGAGATACACACAAATATTAAAAAAACAACAGATCAGAAGTAGAATTTGTTAGGGAAAGTGTATGTTTTCATATGTACATATGTATGTATTTGTGTATGTGTATAAATCTATATGTAAATATGTCCATACTTAATTGTAGCCTTCTGAGGAGGAAAAAAAAGAACAAAGTAAAAAGTGTACAGTAGAGAACAAAAGAAAACTTACAAGGAAGCAAAGGAAAGATGGATAGCTCTCAGCACAACGTGTAGTATTTATTATATAGGCTTTCTTGGAATGGAAACTTATTGCTATATATTTTGAATCCTCTCTTACATTCTGCTGTGCACATGACATGCTTTTTTTTTCTTTTGTATTTGCTTCAATATTTAAGTTTATAATATGTTTCTTTTTCTTTTGTTATTGTATATTTAGATTTTAGTAATAAAAAAGAAAAAAAGTCACTTAAGTTGCTGAGAGTATTTCATCATCTGTGAAATAAGGGATTGTAAAAAGGTTAAGGTAAACAAGTGAATACATTCTAATCATCGGGGAAAACCAGTGTAAAGTCAGTGACAGAATATAAAATGGTGTGTACAGAATGGAACAATACTTTAGCCAGGGAGCCTAATTATAGGCTCTGTAATGGGAATGCAAATTTGGAAGACCTTCCCTGCCCCTAGGCTAAAGTGCACCAGAAGCCTTGGGGAGGGAGGCTTGTTTTTCAGTAGATACTTCTTGATTGGCCAGTGGGTCAATAAGGTTGTTACATTCTCTGAGCCAGGAGAAGGCTATATAAGCCCTGATGCGTGGCTTTGTTTTGGGACTCACTTTGAGAAGTGTTCTGTGATTTGATCTGAATTCTGGGAAGCCGTTGTTGAGAGTCCCCCGGCTTTGAAAAACCCAGAATGTGGAAACCCAGATGTTGACTGGGTATGGATGTAATGGTTGGACAGTTTGGAAATCTGTCTACTTGATGTTTCTGTCTTGATAATTATGCCTGTATACTTTGAGATTCAGGGTGCTGACCTTTTCTCCTGAATAAGGTAAAAGATATATGTCTGACTGATTAAAGTAAGCTTGTTAACCCATTTTGAGTTGCTTTCCTTTAACAAAGCAGATCCAAGAACCTGTGGTAGCTGCAAACCCTGAGGACGCTTGGGGTGCTTGCTGCTACA
>NW_027187298.1:4711856-4715117 GCF_028583685.1 Petaurus breviceps papuanus | reverse complement strand
TGTGGTAGCTGCAAACCCTGAGGACGCTTGGGGTGCTTGCTGCTACAGGCTCCCACATGAAAGTTAATGAAAGCCTAAACTAGGGTAGTGGCTGTGAATGAAGAGAAAATGATGGATATTAGAGATATTTAGAGGTATAAAGGATAAAATTTGACAACTGTTTAGATATATCAGATGTGGGAAAGGGAGGAGCAGAGAGAAAGATGCCAAAGTTGTGTACCTGGCTAAAGTTCAGAAGAGGGATAGAATTGAAAGTAAAGAATCTCAGTTCTATTTTATGTATGTTGAGTTTGTGGTGCGTTTGGGACATCTAGTTTGAAATATCCAATAAGAATTTAGTAATGCAGGATTGAAGCTGGGGGGAGACTAGTTTTAGATTAATAGAGTTAATTAATAAGGATTAATTAATTAAGATTAATAGGGAGTCATCTGCATACGTATAATTAAACCTATAGATCAGATGATAGACCCACAGAAAGAATAAAGAGAGAGCACAGAAAAGGGCCTAGGGCTAAGCCCTGGGGTATACCCACAGTTGGGGAGATTTGACAGGGATGATGATTAAAGAAGATTGAGGATTAGTCAGAGAGAAGGAGAAGCAAGAGAGAGCAGTATTATATAAGCACAAAGAGGAGAGTGTGTCTAGAGAAAGAGGAAGGTCAACATCTCTAAGTGTCCTTAGAGATCTGTCTAGTCAGTCCCAACAAATGAGGAAACTGAAGCCTGGAGAAATGAAATAATGTGCCTAAATTCACATAATGAATGAGTGAGAAAGCCACCATTCAGCCCAGATCTTCTGGCTCTGCATCTAGTATTCTGTCTATTATACTAACACCTCCCTAATATTTATGATTTTTTTGAAATTGTATCATCCAAAGACACCTACCCCCACCCTATATTGAAGTTGTGCAAAACTACTACACATTTCGATTGCCTTTTGAAAGGCCCTAATTTATAGCAAAATTGTAGCTTCTGTTCTACAAGAGCCCAACTTTCTAGTCCCTATAGGGTGTAAGGGTTATGGGATTTAAAGATCTTCCATGCCCCATTGGACTTGCTGATGTAGCAGGAAGGGGCGGAGCAAGAGGAAGAGGAAGCCAAACTAGAGTTCCTGTAGTGGCTAGCAGTGGCAGCAGCGAGGGCGGCAGCAGCAGCAGAGGAAGCAGCGGTGGCAGCAGTGCGAAGCCCTTTTTGAGTCAGCCAGAATTTCTGCTAAGGACTCTTGCTGAGGACTGCCAGGGGCTGGAGCTGCTGGGAGCGCACTTCCTGGATGCTGGGTGGTTGCTGTGAGTGGGAAGAGGAGGACCTTTGCCTGAGGTAACCTGTTCTGTTTTAAAGGCTTGAGAATGTGGGTGCTTTCTACTTTATTTACCTGTGCCGATTTCATAACTACTCTGATGGCTTTCACTTTCTGGTTTTGGGACTCAGTCTTTTGGTATTTTAATAAATTTTCTAGCTTATTCCCCCATATGGCAAGCCTGATGTATTTTGTAATGGATAATTATATCAGCATATCTGTAATTTCCATAGGCATTGTGAATATGGCATTGCTGATACATAGGGTTGAACAATGATATGGGATTGATGGTTCACATTTTACTCAGATAGGATGAACTAAAACCATAAATCAATTCTAGTTCAAATTAGAGCTCTCTGTGACTCAAACTGTAACTTCTCAGGCATCCAGGAATTGGGACCTGATGTTGATTAGGCTGCAGGGATGCAAACTCAGTGAATCTAAACAGGATCCTGCAGGATCATATGATGGAACTTTTGGAAGCTGTAAGGTCTTCAGATCTCTTTTTGTAGATCCTCTCTGCACATTGTTGACCCATTCTGTTTAGCTTAAGGCCTTTTTCTCCCAACTGTAAGGTTATCTCTCTTAGCAAGATAATTAATCTCGTCGTTTACACCTTAGCATGAATGAAGAATCTAAAAGCAGATTTTGGAAGGAGGTTGGGGAAAATATACAGGGCTTAAGAGGATGATGTAGGTGATAGGATGAAGAGCCCAGAATAAAAACAAAACAAAACAAAAATTTGGTTATATTAGTTAAAATTCAAATAGTGCTTTAAGATTTTCAAATGATTTAATAATTCACAATCCTGTGAAGTATTAGATAGTTGAAGCACTATTATCCCCATTTTACAGATGAGTAGACTGAGGATGAGATTGTTAATTGACTACACAGCTAGGGAATATGGACCTGAGGACTCAGTCTGACAGTATATTAGATTTGGCAGGACCCCTAGAGATCATTTAGTCCCACACACTACTTTGAGTCAGAAGGGACTGAGGTCAAAGGAAGTAAAATGACTTGCTTAAAATCACACACCTGGCAAGTGACTGTGTCAACTTAGTTCGTCAGATTCTGGGTCTAAATTATTGCTTCCTTTACAGCTTAGCCAAAGGCTAGCCCTGTACATTGGCATAAAGACAAAGTGTGATGCTTCTGCTTTATACATTCAAAATGAGAGCAACCTTTTCTTAGGTCAGGAAAGCTCCTGACTCCACCTTACTTCATTCTAAAAGGCCCCATGTGATCACACATAGCCAATGGGGTTAGGATAAAGATATTACACTTCTTTCACATCCCAATTTATAAGATGATTGCATTAACCACATTTACTCTGATCCTAGTTAAAAAAGAAAACCTGCCTCATTGAAATGCTGACAGATTGGTTGGCATCATGTAGGTCTTTGATATGTAATCATAAAATTGTGTGACTGGTGACTGTTTAGTAGAGAAACCTGATGTGACTCAGGCTGATTTCATGGCTGCATTTGATTGACAAAAAGAATACATGCACAAAAAAAAGTGTGATCTGTCAAAAATTGTAGGGTTTCCATGTGGTCTGTTGTTATTTAGATAGTATTTAGTGCCCCCTCCCTTTCTTACTACCTTTTGTGCTCTAGAAAGTAACACATGAAAGAAAGCTGTATGCTCACATTTGTAATGCCTGCCAGATTGTGCATTCAAAAGAAGGTTCTTTTACTCTAAAATGCATTTACATATTTTATTTTTAAATCAAAAGCCCAAGTTTTTCAAATTTTCTATATCTGAAAAGATCAATGAAACATATACCCTTTGTCCAAGTTTGCTATTTCTTTTGTCCCACTGAAAAATATTCCAATACCCTCATCCCAGAATTCTACAGAAATAGATGAATAAAGGATGAACTAGCACCTTAACAGCTCTTTCTTCCCCTCCCTCCTTCCATCCCTCTCTCTCTCTCTCTGTCTCTCTCTCTCTCTCTCTCT
>NW_027187298.1:4657939-4706856 GCF_028583685.1 Petaurus breviceps papuanus | reverse complement strand
GTCTCTCTCTCTCTCTCTCTCTGTCTCTCTCTCTCTCTCTCTCTCTCTCTCTCTCTCTCTGTCTCTCTCTCTCTCTGTCTCTCTCTCTCTTTCTTTCCCCCTCTCCCTTGCCCCTTGCCCCCCACCCCCACCCTTCCTCTGTGTGTCTGTTTCTTTCCTCCCCTGATCTCTCATCTGGAGTTAGTCCTTCTTTTCCTGACACTCCTTTCCCGCTTTCCCGCCCCTGTCTCTTTTCCTTCTCCCTTCCCCCTATTTCTCCTCCTGTCTCTCCATCTTTGCCTCTCTCTTTCCCCTCTTTCTTCATGCTTCTCTTCCTTTCTTTGTCTCCTCCTCTCCATTTTGCATTTCTCCTTCTTCTTTCCTACCCTTCTTCATTATGCCTTGTCCTGCCTCTTGTCTTCCTCTTTCTCTCCTCTTCCCTTTGCCTTTCTGTTTCCTCTTCTTCCTTCATCTTCATCTTTCTCTCAATCTTGTCTCCCTCCCTGCCTCTCCTGTTTTTTTTCCCACTATGCCTCTCCCCCTCACCATCCCCTCCCTACCACCCACATGGTTCCCATTAGCATGTGATCTTTTTCAAAGAAAAATGAATTCCTGTGAAAGAAGAAGTGTTGCATGCTGCTGGAGTCCAGGCAAAATGTAAATCATTTCTGCTGGACCTTGGTTCTCTGTAGAAAGATCATTGTAAAATGCTTTCCTTTTGGGGGTACTTTCTGTGAAAGGAGAAAGCATAGATTCCTCATGTATTTCATGTTTCTAGCTTAGCATTAATAACAGAGGCTAATGTGTGGCATGACTCCTCCTCCCTCCCCCCCCCCCATCCTGGGGAGTTAGCATAAAGTCAGGGAATGCAGATTGAATTTTGGAGCTTCTAAGTCCCACCATTTGCTCTTCTTTTCATCATGTAAAGGCTTTTCTCTGGCTGTTTTGCATGTTGATTTACTGGTGATTGTCACCTGCATAATTAACACATCCTGACACTTTTAGGCAGAAGGAATACAACCTTTCATTTAAAAATAAAATAAAAATGTTCTCCCTTTGAAGAAAACACAGAATTGACTCAGGTTTGGGTTGAGGGACAATTAGTTCATGAAATGCTGGGGACATCATTGTTAGAAGTCATTGGAGCTAGTCCTCATCCAAAAGCCAAGGGAAAGATTTTGGCATCCTTACTCATAGAAATCAACTAAGATTACTTTTAGATTCCATTTATTTTATAAAAGAGACAGAGACATAATGCATACATGTTTTTAAACTCATAGCTTTCCAATTTAGTAAACAATTTCACCTTTTTTCCAGAAATATAATCTTCAGTGAAAGGCACAATCCCACCTTCAGACTGAGAGTTCTTATCAACCTGCTTAAAAATGACCTTGGGAAAGAAATAAAATATGGAAGCTAAAAGCTGACTTCCAGTGAATCTGAATGATTTTCACCATGGTTGGTACGTTAAGAGTGATAATAATAATTCACTTTGTTAGCACTTTGACATTTCCAAATCTCTTTCTACCCAATATGCCCTATGAGGTAAATAACTTAAGAATTATTATCGCCATTTTCTTAGAAGTTTAGGAAACTGAGGCCCAGAGATTTTGAATGATTTGTCCATGTCCACACAAACACTAAGCATCAGAGTCTATACAGAAGCCCAAGTCCAGCACTATTTCTTTAAAAATAAAATAGATGCTTTAAAAAATCATTCACTTTTTTTCCACAGGCCAAGCAGAAAAGATTATAATTATAGAAGCCATCTAGATATATCACTTATTTTATAAGTGAGGAATCCCAGGCCGAAAGAAATTAATTGACTTGGCTAAAACCACATGGGTAGTAAGCTGCGCAGCAAGAACTAGAAGCTAGATTCTGGGATGCCAAGGGTCTACCATATTTTCTGTTGTACCATATTATAGCAATGGCACTTCCCAATGACCGCAGGTCTACTCCCTCTTAATTTGAACCCTCATTTCAAATAAAGAATTATGATTAAGTAGAACAATGCAACACATTGATCATTTGTGAAAATGTGTCTCATTCAGCACTTATGACTTCTCAGCTGAGAGGGAGGAGATATGTTTCATGATAAATCCTCCAAAATCAAGCACAGTCATTTAATCTTTTAAAGTCCTTGTGTCTTTAAATGCCTAACATAATTTTTGTTGTACCATGTTGCCCTTCAAAGCTTTTACATTTTCAAAGTTTTACGTTAATAAGGCAAAATGATTAGAATATGGGTATCATTAACAATTTCAAAATTACGCCCATTCTTTTTTTCTTTCCCCTTTCCTCTCCTCCCCTCTTCTCTCCCCTCCCCTCCTCTCTTTTTTTTTTTTTTGAGACTGGGTTACATAGGTAGGACAATAGCCTACTCAGAAGGACAATAGCCACTCAGAGTCCCAATCTGAGTACTGATTAGCAGGAAAGCTTTTACTTGCTCTATTTTTAACCCAGCATTTTAACTTTAGTGCTGGTCACATAGTAGCTGCTTAAGAAATGTTTATTAATTTATCAATGTTGCTGACAAGGGCTGATTTGCTACTGTGCAGGCATCCAGGTGGCCTTCTGTTCTTGATCTCTCTCCACATTAGCTCTAGACTTTGTGGGGATTGCAAATTTTCTTTAGAAGCTCAGAAATCTTGAGTTCCATTTATCCACTAGCTTCAGAGTGCTCAGCAGCAGAGGCTATGGACCTGTGCCCAGCCAATTATGCTCCCTTACCAAGGCCTAGCTTAAAATGCCATACGTTTCCTGTAGAAATCTTTCCTTGAACTCCCTCTCCTAGCCATTAAGATAAAAGGCATCCACCCCACAATTTCTTTCATATCACTTTGTACTTATTATGGGCTAACCCTAAATTTGGTTTAGCCAAGTAGATTCAAAGTCTTTTTTTTTTTCAATGAAGCAGGCACTTGTGAACTATAAAACCCAATTGAAAATACATTAATAATTTTGCATTAAATCCACACTATCCAGGAATAAAATGGATAGATAATGAAGCTTCCCTTCTGCAGTCACCAGATCAGGAACACAAGTAGTGAACTATAGGTCGAATTTAGGGAAAAATAAATTAAAAAACAAAAATCTCAGACATCTTTCCCTCCTCTGCTTCCAATTCAAGGTACTCCATTTATAGCTCTGTTAGACAGGTAGGGTGTACAATGTGTTCAGGGAATACTAATACCATTGGTGTGAGGGCTACAGAGCCCTTTTCAGGGCTTCTTTCCATGTTTGGTGTCTACCTGATTCACTCAACTCTCACCTGTGGCTCCAAGAAGCTGTAGCATGTGAATCAGCCACACCCCAGTAAACCATTTTGTCAAATGGGCTATAAACCAAGTTGAGGGTAACTGAGGTGTCTCAAATCCTTAACCAATAGCTACCAGTCAGGAAACAGTATAAATACAAATTTTATCTGCTAAGGCTATTATAGGTCATTCATATTGTTCATAGTCCCACCCCCTGGGAGGACTTATCAAGACTTCTTACAGAGTTTCCAGTTGTTGGTTAATAACAGCCGAAGTTCAGTGCTATATACCTTTCTCATAATGGACAGAATTGTCAATAAAGTAAACAATAAAAATTTCTTCAGGAGTTAGGTCCCAGGCTCATGATAGAGGTAAAGCATTGGTGCTGGGCCTGGAAGTCTTAGCCACTGGCATCATCCTAATCTGTTCATAGAGAGCACTAAAGTCTAAGGGGTTATAAAGCAAGCATGATATTGAATTACCATTTCCATTTAACAATGGATGCCTCATTGACCTAACCATTTTGTTAGACGACCCATCTTACATTACCTAATTCATAAAAGGCAAATCTAGACAATAACGTGACTTTGCATCACCAATTCAGTCTCAAACATGGTTCGATGATATGAAAGCATTTTTTCTTCAGTATAATAAAATGGGTGGCCACTTCAGGTAGTTTACAATTTTAGAAGTCTAATGGTCATTTGATCTGACCACATATCGGTGCGGTGCCTTCGGAAGGCTCCAGTTGGTTTAGTCTTTATGAACAGAAATTTCTAGAAACTTTGGCTATATAAGATCAAAAGAGCCCAAGTGGTGAGAGTATTGGACAACCTACCTTAAAATTTTTTAAAGTTAAGTATATTCCAGATACTACTCAAAAGAGGCTGAGTATTTAAATAAATAGGAATCATTAAAATGTTCAGATGTGAAATATGAGTTTCCCCAACCCAAACAGTGTAATAAAGTACTGAGCTTCCTTCTTAGTCTGTGGGGGGATAAAAAACCAATGACTTATTACAACTTACATCTAGATTTTCTTCATCCAATATATCCCTAAAAACTTAGCTCAATCAGACTCCAAATTTTCTTTTGGTTAATCTCTCAATCATTGAGTCACCATCTGTTCTAAGACTTCTGCCACTTCTGGCCCAGTCATCATTATTTATTCTGCATAATGGTAGACACAATGCCCTTAAGAAGTGCTACCTCATTCATTTCTTTGCCTATCAAATCATGGAATTATGGAGGAAAGTTAAAATAGCCTTAAGGAAGGATGATGATTGTATTTGGAACTAATTTTAAAGTAAAATCAAATTGCTACTAGATAGTCTCACCCACAGGGATGAAGAATAAAGCATTGGTAAGATCAGTTAGCCCATATGACTCAAGTGGGGCTTGGACTATCTGATCTACCATGCAGACAAGCTAAAAAATTGTAAGAATCAGCATAGTAACTTTAAATAACTCTGAACAATGTGTTGTTAATCATTGGGTACCATCTGCTTTCTTTACTGGTTACATAGGGGTAATAAGGGGAATTTATATAACGAAGTATTCCAGTTTCCTTCATCTTTATTACTAGGGAAGAAATATCTTTCACACACACACATACATACACACAAACACACACATGGTTCAGGGAAGTTCAAGGGTTATCATTTAGCTCTCCTACAATAACTGGCATAGAAGCTACTTTGAGCATTGGAACCTGTACGGACTCTCAAGAATATTAATTCACATAATACACTCTCCCTGATCAGTCACCAGGCATTAGAGTCAAACATATATTCTCCTCATATTCACATATATTCTTCTCCTCATATTCATGTGGTAATCCTTCTCTTGTTATTTGCCTCCTAGAACTACCAATGGAAATCAAAGTACCTCTTTGAGGCCATTGAGGGTGCACTGGCATAATATCTGCCTGTCACTATTTAACAGTCCTTTATATATTTGGTACCCTTCACTTTTCAAGCTACAATAACTAGTATATGAGTCCTAGTGTGCCTTGCCTGAGTTCTGGGGCAACCCCAAGTCATTAGAAGAGTCTAACAGGGGCGGCCAGGTAGCACAGCGAATAAGAGAACCGGCCCCAGAGTCAGGATGACCTGGAATCAAATCCTGGTCTCAGACACTTAGCACCCACTCAGAACACCTGGCTGTGTAACTATATCAGCAATGCAATACTCACAATGCCTATGGCAATTGTAAATATGCTGATGTGGTTATTAATCACAAAATATATCAGGCTTTCTATATGGGGGATAAAGCTGGAACATTTGTTAAAATACCAAAAGACTGAGTCCCAAAAGCATAAAGTCAAAGCCATCAGAGTAGTTATGAAATTGGCACAGGTAAATAAAGTAGAAAGCACCCACATTCTCAAGCCTTTAAAACAGAACAGGCTACTTCAGGCAAAGGTCCTCCTCTCCCCACTCACAGCAACTACTCAGCGTCCAAAAAGCGTGCTCCCAGCAGCTCCTAACGTTGGCAGTCCTCAGCAGGAGTCCTTAGCAGAAATTCTGACTGGCTCAAAAAAGGGTTTTTGCCTCCACTTCCACCTCGGCACCACTGCTACCACTGCCGCTGCCTCTGCCGCTGCCGCTGTCACCGCCGCTGCTAGTCACTGCAAGAACTCTAGCTTGGCTTACACTTTGTCTTGCTCCACCCCTTCCTGCTACGTCAGCAAGTCCAATGGGGCATGGAAGATCTTTAAATCCCATAACCCTTACAATCGGCCCCAAGATCTTTCATGTCCCTTACTTGTAAAAAATACAGTAGGAATAACTGGTGTCAACAAAATTTCACAACAATATAACAAGGATAGCACACAAGAAACACAGAAAACCATATTTTAGGGTGGGGCTTGAGCACAAGTTCCCCATCATTCCCCCCACCCCAAACAAATGGGGCCCCAAAACCTTGTGGTAAGGGGTGAATGTCTCTTCTTCCATGACTACTTGCTGCTGAAATCGGATGTAGAGCTGTCCCTGTCTAAAGGGGTCCCATTTGAGAAGTCAGTTCTTAATATGCTTGATGCCAGGTCTAAGCATGACACATCACAGTTGCAGACAGGGGTTGACAGCCAGCTTAAGCTATCAGGCATCTACAGGTGGAGGTTACCAAGCCTGCGGAAACAAATCTAGCAAACAAGGTGAACAGACAAAAAGTCAAGAAAAAGCAAAGAGACAATAAGCAGGCTATTGTAGCCTCACTCACAGTAGAATAAATGAGTTAAGGGTACAATTTTGTAATCATCTTCTCCAGAATAAACAATAGTTACAGTGTTATCCCTCCCATGTGCTATAATCTCTGCAGCCTTTGGAACATCATCTGGCTTCCGTTTTACCCATACTTTAGCTCCTGATTTTATTCTATCATTAGGACCAAATCCTTCAATTCCTCTGACAGATATTTTGGAAGGAGGGTCAGTTTTTACAAGTGGTATTGTTTTACAAGGAACGATAATCACTTGAACTATCCTATCATTTTTATGAATCTGTATGGGCCCTTCACCTAAATTATGGAATGTTACAACAATTTCTCCTTGATAATTAGAATCTTTTACTCCAGCCAATACATGTATTCCTTGAGCTGCTAATCCTGATTTGGGTAAAATCTGTCCAAAGTGATTTTTAGGGATTCTTATGCATATCCCAGTGGAGATTTTTCTTATTTCTTTTCTGTCCAACCAAAAGTCTTCTAAACAATGTAAATCATACCCCACTGAACCAGGTGTTCCTGGGTACGGTGCTGGGACATCTGGCCTCAAGGTCCAATACTCAATATTTGGGATCTTATGTGTTTGTTGTTTTCTAATTTGCAGATTTGGGGTCATCATTCTGGCTAGAGGTGTACTTCCTCCCAATGACCTATTATTCAAATTACGTAAAACCATGAACAAATTATCCTGCCAATGTTGATATGAATTATTGGAACTTAACTTCCTCAACTTTTCTTTCAGTAATCCATTCATTCTTTCAATTAACCCAGATGCTTGTGGGTAATATGGAATATGATGTATCCATTCTATATTGTTTATATATACAATACTTCTTCATTTCATTGCCTTTGAAAAGTGAGCCATTGTCACTTTGAATCTGCATTGGGGTTCCATAATATGGACTTATAAGATCTAGAGTTTTACAAATGTTTTTCTGAGTTTCATTCTTATAAAGACAAGCCACTAGTACACCTGAATAGGTGTCAACACAAGTACATATAAATCTGCATCCTTTATCTAGTGGTAGTGGACCAATATAATCTATTTGCCAGATTTGGTCTGGGACTTTTCCTCTTGCTATCACTCCAGTTACTACCCGAGGAACAGTTTGCTCCTTTTCCAATTGACATATATGACATTCTTCTGCTATCTGTTTTAACAGTGAATGAGAGATACTAATACCTCGATCTTGTGCCCACTGGTGTGTGGCCTGGACCCCCAAATTGCCTGCTGTTTGGTGGACCCATTTTGCTAATACTGCATCATCAGTTGTTGTCAAAGTAGGGACAATATGTTCAGCAGCAATCTTTGCCAGTCAATCAGCATGAGCATTGTATTCATGTTCTGGAGTGGTGTGAGCCACATGAGCATCTACATGAAAAACTGAGAAGTCAGTGACCAAAGACATGTTCCAGATATCTTCCCATAATTATTTGCCCCAGACTTGTTTGCCATGAATTTCCCAATTTTGATTTTTTCACATGGGCATCCATGTAGCTAACCCATTAGCTACTGCCCATGAATCAGTGAATATATGACACTGTCCTCCTTGTTCTATTTTGATAGCTTGATATACTGCCATAAGTTCAGCATATTGGCTATTTGCACCTATCCCAGTACTTTACAAAGTCCTTCTAGTACGTGGGTTATAGGCCACTGCTTTCCAATGTCTTTTTTGGCCCAAATATTTTGCTGTCCCATCAGTAAACCATGCATATCTCTTTTGTTCCTCAGTTAATCCATCATTTCCCTCATTCCATTTTACAGTGAATTGTACCAACTGTTGCTTTGGCTCAGGGGGTGTGTCATTCCTCTCAATGTGTATGTTTGCTACAGATTCATGTAGAGCAGAGACTCCTCTTTTGCCTGTTTTTGCTCTATTTTGAATATACCACTTCCATTTGATTATACTAGCCTCTTGGGCATGTCCAATTCTGTGAGAAGCTGGGGTACTCATTACCCAGGTCATAATCGGGATTCCATGTCTTAATATCACTTCATGGCCCAGAGTCAGTTGTTCAGTCTCCACCAAAGCCCAATATGCAGCTAACAACTGCTTTTCAAAAGGTGTATACTGGACTCCAGATGAAGGGAGTTTCCTACACCAAAATACCAAAGGTACATTTCACCTTTGTTGTTTTTGCCATAAGCTCCAGTTTGCATAATCATGTTGTACAGTCACTTTTAATTCCACTGGACCATTTTGCATAGGCCACAAATCTAGGGCCAATTGTATGGCAGCCTTGGCTTCTTCAAAAGCTTTACTTTGCTCAAGTCCCCAATCAAATTCATATTTCTTCCATGTAACTCTATATAAAGGTTTTAAAATCTGTCCCAAATATGGAATGTGGTGCCCCAGTATCCATACAATTCTATGAACTTTTGGGCCTCCTTCTTATTGGTAGGGGTAGAAAAATCCTGAATCTTTTGTCGGGCTTGAGGAAGAATCTCCCATAGCCCCTTGTTCCATTGTATACCCCCAAATTTCACATTTTGAGCTGGTCCTTGAACCTTTGCAGGGTTAATTTCCCACCCTTTACTTTTCATATGCTCAATTAGAAAGGTCAAACTCTTTTCCACTTATTTTGCATCTTTTCCATGTATCATGATATCATCAATGTAGTGGGTAAACTGTATACCAGGTAGCTTTAATTCATCCAACTGTTCAGCCACAATCCTGTGACAAATAGTGGGGCTATATGTGTACCCTTGTGGCAAGTGGGTGAAGGTATACTCTCTACCCTGCCAAGTGAAAGCGAATTAGTCCCATTTTTTAGGGTCTATTGGGATGGTGAAGAAGGCATTTGCCAAGTCAATAATTGCATACCAAGTCCTATCATATTTCTGGATCCTTTCTATTAAGGTGATGATATCTGGAACAGCAGTATACAAAGAAGGAGTCACTTTATTTAGCTATCTATAATCCACAGTCATTCTCCATGTCCCATCTGAGTTTCTTACTGGACAGACAGGATTTATTCCATCTTGTGGTTGTAGGCACTAACACTCCTGCTTCAACATATTCCTTTATAGTCGTGGTAATTTCATCTTGCCCACCTGGCACACAATACTGTTTTAAAGTCATTACTTCAGAACGTTCAGGTAAAGTGATTGGGTCCATTTTAATTTTTTCCACTAAAACTGTATTAATTCCTACCTTCCTTACAGCAAATTGGTATCTCCCTTCAGGTAAATTCAGAGTCATGACTCTCAATATATCTATCCCAATGATGTATTAAGGAATGGGTACAACAACCACAGTATATTCTTTCTTAGGTAACTGCCGAATTTTCATTATTATTTTAACTTGTCTGGTTGATATTTCATCCCCTCCTAGACCTGTGATGGTAATAGGAGTTCCATGTTTAAACTTATCAGGGTTTCCATAGATAAGTGTGGCCTCAGCCCCAGTATCAAGCAGTGCCCTAGTCACAGTAGTTGATCCATTCTTCCAATATATTGTTAAACCAATATGAGGTCTGAAATCTCTTCTGCATATTTCTTTTATCTGGGCTGGGGCTTGGCCTATCTCCTATTCCCCCTGAAGGTGGGGCAAACTTGGATACAAAGATTCAGATTCAGGAGTACCTGCAGGGGTGGTTCCTGCTTCCCTATTCATTCTAATGCTAAGTACCTTTTCTTGGTACAGCTTATGCAGCCCTTTAGTTGGAATACCATCTATTCTTCTAAAGTCCACCCCTGCTCTTAATAGAGCAATAAACAGTACCCTTCTTATTGGTCTATTTTGTTTCTGAATCCTCTGGCTGTTTACTCTTCTCTCTCAAAGCAATTTATCTTTTTCCCATTCCCCTAGGTCACTTAATTGTGAAATCTTATCCAGCACCTCTGAAAGAGGGTGCCCTATTTCTCCAATTAATAGAGTCAGAATTAGGTGCTTATAAGCAGGAGGAGCAGTCTTCACTATGTTATTTCTATGAGGAACTCCTAGGGGGGTATCATAATATGCATTTGCATCTCCAATCATGATAGCAGTTTTCATTACCTCCTCCTTTAGCTTTCTCATACAGTCTCTAAGTGAGTACCAGGGTCTATCTCCCCTAGGCCACAAAGAGTCGGTAGGATATTGCTTTTTGCATCCCTCTGCAGCTAAAGCTAACAGATTTGTTTTGTAGTTACCTTCTTTCATATGGTGATCTCTAAAAGCTAGGTGTACAAAAGGATTCTGACTGATACTTATGAATTTTAAGCAGTCCTCACTGTCCAGTATTATTCCTCCAGTGCCTTCATCAGTGATTCTTACTATCTAAGACACTAAAGACTCCCCCATTCTTTAGGTGAATCTACTCAATATATCAGTGATCTCCTGTTGAGTGAAATCCTCAATTATCTCCCTGGACTCTGTTTTGCCCCAGTGGTTCTCCTGTCTTCTTCTTCGTATGGGGAGAGCTTCTATATTAGAAGATTCCTCATCTAACCTTGCTCCGTTCTCCTCACACACATTCTTCTGGAAGCTGTCAGGGCAACTCTGCCCAGCCTGTACAAAAGCTGCATGCACATTCGTTCTGCTAGTTTTTTGCTTCCTTTTAGCTATATGAACAGTAGCTTGTTCCTGGACCACATGAGACCCTCTGGTTTGCTCTTCTGAATGCTGTGACACAGAAGAATCCTCAGGCAAACCAGCTGACTCCCTAGCCATCCGAGCCCTTTCCTCCAGCAGCTTATCCCTACTTTTACACATAAGGTGATAGCTTGTTAGCAGGACCCAGCCTCTCCTGCACCCTCCTGCCAGTTCTTTACCTGGTTCTATGGGTATTCCTTGCAAATATCTTTCCAGATTTCCAGGTTCTCCTTCTTTTAGCCTTGGTTCCCACTTTTCACAGGGCCCTGTGCTTTTGGCCCATTCTCTGGTTAGAGTGGAATAAGGCAAATCCTCCCATCCTGGAATAGCCATTTCTCCCTCTAAAGCCCCACTGCTTCCAAATAGAGGCCTGACATTTTGTGATCCCATCCTCGTTGCCAAATATATCAGCAATGCAATATTCACAACGCCTACGACAATTGTAAATATGCTGATGTGGTTATTAATCACAAAATATATCAGGCTTTCTATATGGGGGATAAAGCTGGAACATTTATTAAAATACCAAAAGACTGAGTCCCAAAAGCAGAAAGTCAAAGCCATCAGAGTAGTTATGAAATTGGCACAGGTAGATAAAGTAGAAAGCACCCACATTCTCAAGCCTTTAAAACAGAACAGGCTACCTCAGGCAAAGGTCTTCCTCTCCCCACTCAAAGCAAGTACTCAGCGTCCAGGAAGCGTGCTCCTAGCAGCTCCAGCCCCTGGCAGTCCTCAGCAGGAATCCTTAGCAGAAATTCTGGCTGGCTCAAAAAGGGGTTTGCGCCTCCACTTCTACCTCAGCACCACTGCTACCACTGCCGCTGCCTCCACCACTGCCGCTATCACCGCCACTGCTAGTCACTGCAAGAACTCTAGCTTGGCTTACACTTTGTCTTGCTCCACCCCTTCCTGCTACATCAGGAAGTCCAATGGGGCATGGAAGATCTTTAAATTTCATAACCCTTACAGTAACCTTGAGCAAGTTACTGGACCCCAATTGCTTAGGGGTGGACAGGTGGCTCAGTGAGTAAGAGCACTGGCCCTAGAGTCGGGATGACGTGGGATGGAATCCGGGTTCAGATACTTAGCACCACACCCAGACATAACTGGCCGTGTAACCTCGAGCAAGCTACTTAACCCCAATTGCTTAAGAAAAAAAAATAAAAAAAGAAGAAGAGTCCAACAAATTTAGATACAAAGACTTGTATGCCCTGTAATAACCAGGTGAAATATAAGAGCTGACCAAGTAGGATGGAGGCTTTCAGGGATGTCCTAAATTTTGGTGGGGTGGCATGACATTTATTAATCTAGCACTGAATTTCCAAATACCATTTTACCAAAACCTTTTCATATGCTGATGAACAGTCATCTTCCTATCTTCCTCATGTTTTGCATGGTATATTCAAAGTTCCTTACAGGAGAGATTATCATAACTCTTTGCCCACATAATATGAAAGTCGGTATCATGCTAGAACCAGTTCAGATTGGTTTGTGAGAGCTCATTGTTAAATTTTCAGTGTGAGCATTTATACCTTAAAAAAATTGACAAATGCTAAAATCACTGAGAGTTGATTTATTGTTTTGTTGATTGATTAGACTTAAGAAAGTTATGGAGAAAATGTCAGTTATGCAGATTAAATTTTAAAGGTGTGCCATGTGTATACTTTTTCCTCTGGAGACCCTGTTTTTAAATATTTACTACCATACTGCTGTAATCATGCCTCCTCATGTCATCCTCTGGGTATCTGTATGAATATATCCCTGTTTGCCCAAATAGCTTCTGGGACTGACTGCCCCCTCAAATTTCACTAGGCCATAGTTGTTAAATGATTAAGACCCATAGCTAATGCCTGATGCCTTTCAAGGGTGGCTCCATTTAAAAGGAATTATCTAATTGCATCCAAATAAGGTTGATCATAAGGAGTGGGAATTTGTTAGGAGAGGACATTAAGTCCCAATCTTCAACTTTATCTCTCTAAAAAAATTTAACTTCTCTCAATACAACATTGTGGAGCTGGCTATATAAAGAATTCATCTTTAAATGGACAAGTGGGCTGTTTCCCACTTCATCTACTTTGAGAGGGACAAATAGGAATCCTCCTCTGGGGTCTTCATTTCATGCAACTGCTTTTGGAAAAGCAAAGCATTCTTAAACTTTCTAGTCTGTACAACTGACCATTATACTAAATCACCCCATTAAATAGACCCCACTCTCATTAGTCCTTTCTCTAAAGTTTCATTGACTCCTTATTTAAATATCTTTAGTAACTACTGAGTTTTCTTACTGTTAAAAACCCAATTCCAACTCCCTGGTATTAAACACACTTCCTGGGAAAAGGAGTGGTGAAGAGGGAGATGTTAAGTGATAGTTAAAGGAAAAGCTTGAGTCTTTTTTTTAAACCACTTATTCTGATTCTCAGTCACAATTATCCCTATGATCTTGTTTGTAGCCTTCACTTCTATATGTTTCAAATAATCTTCCAGAAAAACCTCCATATCCCAAAGCATACTTTCCTCCTATAGTCTATCCCTTCCTACATTAGGTGGTCCTCTGATGTCAGTGAAATTTTTTTCTTTTTAAATTCAAATTGTTTAATCCTTAAAGACAATATTTTTTCTCTGCTTTGGACATCCAGCTTCTCCATAGATAAGACAAGGAACAAAAATAATGTTTCCTGCATTTCTGCTTTCCTATAATATAATGTGTACCAATATCACTGCATCAGTAGAAACATCCTTCCTTTTCCAAAGGTTTTCCATACAGTCTAAAGAAGGCCTAGAACATTTGGAAAATTATCTGTTCCTAACAAGCCCATTAAATAGAACTTTTATTCTTTTTCAACACATTTTCTTTTTATTTTATTTTTAATTTATGGAATAAGAAAATCATTTCCATGACATATTTTAATAAAAAATGATTACACATGAAACTGAAAATCTATTACATATAACTTGCTATTCCTTTTAAATATATAATAAAATCATTATATGTCTTTTTCCTTTTATTCTCTCCTCCCCACCCTAGAAATGGCTACCATTAGACACAAGTATATGTGTGTGTATGTGTGTGCATATGTATACATACATATTCATATATATGTATATACATGCATATATGTAAAATTACTCTACACATCTATTTACCAGTTCTTTCTCTGGATACAGATAGATCTTTCTTCATGTATATCCATTAAAAATTATTTTAACCAGCAGGCCATTATGAAAACAAAAACAAACCAAAATTTTCCTAAATTTGGCTTTATCCAGAAGGTTGAAGATTTATCTTTTTTTTTTAATTCAAAATGCATCAGCATAAACCACCAATTAAAAATAAAAGCTGTTTTAATAATTGATCTTTAAAATCAAAATTTGCAAGAAAGATACAAAAAAGATATAAAATTCGACTACCTTTCCATGGTCTCCAGAACAAGAAGTCAAGTAAGGAACCTGCAAATAGTGGAGTCCAGAAAAAAAAAACTCAATCTTCTTCTACTTCAGGTTTATCTGTTTATAGTTCAAGCTGCCCAGTTGTATAAAGCTCAAGTTCTTACCCCAGTATAGCTTGGTGTTGATTGGTGCAAATGACAAGTGAATCCCATGAAGTGAATGTATTATTTGAATTTGCGCCATTTAAAGTTATTATTATATATAAAATATGGTAATAGGTTCCTGCCCAATGGAAATATGAAGCTTGGATTCAAATAATTAGAACACTAAACAAGGGTTCGTTATTTGCCCTAGTCTGGACCCACGTGTAATTCTCTAAGTCATTTATGACATTTTAATTTGCGTGCTGGTTTTGTACTTGCCTTATAGCCTGTTAGACAGAAGGGACTCTGCAGTTGTGCTTGTGTATGTTAAAGTGGAAAGAATACTAGATTAGGAATAAGAAAACTTGGCTCCAAATTTTGGCTTTTACTATGACATCCAGAAAATCATTTTGACTCCTGTTACCCTCAAGTGCTATGTAGTCAAAAAGCATTTATTGAAAGAATAGAAATACAAGCAGAAGGAAAGAAATCAAAATAGTCCCTGAATTGGTGGAACTTACATTGTCATGGGGAATATAAATACCCTTATAAAAGGGTACTGAAAATGGGAGAGTGGAAGGTGGAGGCACTATCCCTGCACCTGGCTCATGAGGAAGCACGCATGGAGGCATGATAGAGAAAGTCTGGTGAGTCAGGGAAGCAGCCAGGAATGAAGATATGATGGCCTGAATTTTCCTTAAAATGAAGGTTTGGGGGAGAACCGGGCAATTCAAGGAAGAAGCTGCAGAGGTAAAGGGTATTTCCTATATGAGAAGTTCAGTGGTGATATGAATTTCCAGCAAACTTGACTCTATCAAATTTCCCTCACATTCAGCTCCATCCTCTGCATATTTAAACAACAGGACAAGAATTCAACCATTCATGTGGAAATATGTGTCACAGTCTGTTAGCTTAGTAAGATTGTACAATTGTACAACACTTTACATGCTTGCACTTATGCCTAATTGCTGTCGTATTAACCACATGACTGCAGCATCAAGTTGAGTTGAAATGTTGAGGAATTATAAAACTAAATTATCCCCAGGGCTTCAGAGAAACAATTGATAATCAACCTGGCATCATTATTAATCAATTCTGGAGGATATACAAAGACAAATGATGATAATACTCCAGTACTATGAGGATCCATGATTTTATCTCTATAGGTCCCCTCTCGAAGGATGTGAATCACAGCCTCCACAGCTTATCACCTCTGTGATCATGCTCAAGTAATTTAACTTTTCCATGCTTCAGTTTTTTCATCCTTAAAATGAGGATTAAATGACATGATTTATGTAGAGTACAGGGCAAAAGCACAAAGTGTTCTGTGTTTTAACAGATTGTTTTGTTGATTGCTATGGGAGGAAGATAGCATTCTTTGGTGGCCTATCTTTATATGATACACTGAATTTAGCTATGCTGGTTCTCAGGCCACAGAAAGTTCCCCTCTGCACCCACCCCATCCACCCACTTCTTTCCCCTCCCCATCCCCCCCATGGTAACACTCCCCATGTCTTTTCCATTTCCATAGACCCTAGTGTTTGGAGAGAATTCAGAGGTCATCTAGCTATAGCCCAGGAGAGTTAAATGATTCCTTGAAGGTCACATAGGTAGTAAGTATCAGAGGTAGAATTTGAAAACAGGTTCTCTGATTTCAGAACCAGTGCTCTCTACTGTAGCACACAGCTTCTCTCATTCCAGTGGCATAGCTTTTGTAAATAAAGAATCACCTTCTCACCACTTGGAATCCCTTAGTGGGAGAGAGGCAGTGGGACAAAACAGAAAGAGAATTGGATTGTACATCAGAGAACCTGGATTCAAATCCTGCCTCTGACACTACCAACTGTGGAATTCAAGCAAGTTGCTTCATATCTCTAGACTAAATGGAAGCCTTGACTAAAATGAAAGGATTAGATGATGGACTTGAAAGTCTTGTCAAACTATAAATCCATCTTAATCATAACAGTATTGACAATAATTACAAATCACATTTATATATGCCTCAGGTCTCTTCCTACTCCTCCCATCCTCCATTCACCTATCAAACTGATCTTCTCAAACTGCCTTTCTGATTATTTCTCTGTCTGTCTCTGTCTCTCTATCTCTGCTCCTGTCCCTCTCGTCTGCCGCTCTCTGTCCTTCTGTGTCTCTTTCTCTGTCTCTGTTTCTCTGTCTCTGTCTCTCTCTGTCTCTCTCTCTCTCTCTGTCTCTGTCTCTCTCTCTGTCTCTCTGTCTCTCTCTCTCTGTCTCTCACACACACACTTAGACACACACATTCAATAAACTCCAGAATTGAATATAAAATCTTCTGTTTGGCATTAAAAACCCATCAAAATTTGTCCCTTACCTATATTGCTCATTTTTTTATACTATCCTTTCCTCCCTGGGGCACATGGGGGTATTTAGGAAGAATTAGTACCTCTGTTATGAGAGCCTGCACAGAGCTCTCTTCAGGGCTGCTCATCCACCTTTGGAATCTGCCTGTCACCTAACTCTCACCTGTGGCTCAAAGAAGCTGTAGCTGTAGCAGTGGTCAGCCCAGTGAAACTATCTTGGCAGAATGGACCACTTTGAGGGTAACTGACAGTTCTCAAACCTGTCAGTGAGTTAGGGAGATTTCTACCACAAGCATGCGAAGTCTTTCCCTGGTGGAATAGGTGGATGGGAATAATTTGTTCCAATGGCCTCAAAGGCCACTAAAGCAGCTGCTGTGGAGTATTTAGAGCTTGGTCAGACACTGAAGAAGCCAGGGTCATCCACTGCATCCCAGTCCATCTGCAGTCATCCTGACTTTTGTCTTACCGTTGGACTTCAGTGAATCCAGAAGAGAAAGTGAGGCTGATAACTTTGTGCAACCAACTCTGCCTCACTTAAAATCAGTTCATGTACAAGTCAAGACAACACCTCAGGTGATACTTCATCTCCTCATTTCTGGAGTTTTTACTGGCTGCTCCTCATGCCTGGAATTTTCTCTCTCATCATCTCTGCCTTCTGGCTTCCCTGTTTAACCTTGATAGGGAGAAGAGTTAGTTCTTCCTTAGAAATGGAAGCAGAGGAGGAGAAAATGAGGGATGATATAGAGGGGTTTTGAATTGTAAAGAAAAAGAGAATAAAGAACTCATAATGCCTGACCTTATTTTTTTTTCAATAAAATTGGAGATAAGATCTCCTGTTAAAAGAGATGGATTGGGCATGGGATCTAAAATTTTGAAAAAGATAAGAAGGATTAAAATTATGATTTGAAGTATATGATAGGGAATTAATCTAGGGAAAATAAAAAGATTGTTGTGTGGCACGGAGGGCCCAGTTGAGATTAGAAAATATGATTTTGTTGTAGAAATTTTTAAAATGATGGTATGACTCCTCTTAAAGTGTTGAGTCTTGAAAGTAGGAGTGAATAAGGTTGTGGGAATAACCCAAGGTTGGGATTTGGCAGGAAATTAGTAAAACAGGACAATGAAATAAGGGACACAATCGTTGTTCAGTTGTCTCAGTCATGTCCGACTTTTCATGTCCCCATTTGGGGTCTCCTTGGCAAAGATACTGGAGTAGCTTTCCATTTCCTTCTCCAGGTCATTTCACAGATGAGCAAACTGAGGCAAACAGGGTGAAGTGACTTGCCCAGGGTCCCATAGCCAGTAAGTGTCTGAGGCCATATCTGAACTCAAGAAGATGAATCATCTTGATTCTAGGCCTGGCACTTTATCCATTGTACCAGCTAGCTACCCCAATACAACAGTAGAGACCTGTTTATATTTGAACTGGTTAACATGATACTAACAATATTGGCAACAACAATATCAATAATAACAACTAGTATTTATATAGCACATTAAGATTTTCAAAGAGCTGTGCATATGTTATATTATGTGATTCTCACAAGAGTCCTGGGAGGTATTATCCGATTTTACATATGGGGAAAACTGATGCTGAGAGACATTAAGTGACTCGCCTGAAGTCACAGAGATAGTGTCTGACATAGGTTTTGAACTAAGGTCTTCTTGACTCCTAGTTCTCTTACTCACTGCACAAGCATCAAGACTAAGGAAGAAAATGAGGCTGGTGTTGTAATGATGGGTCGGGAGAACATGGAAGGCAGGAGGGACTACATGTTATGGTTTTCAAATGGAATAGATTTAGGAGGAATGAGGCAGAAGGAGATAAAAGGACATGACATTATTATGATCAATTAGATAGGAAAGTTTCAGAGTTCAATATCACTGAAGTGGCATGATCATGGGTGATGATAAAATCTAAGATGTGACTAATCCTGTATGTTTGAGATGTGACATAAAGCAATTATTTAAAATAGTTACTGTGATTGTAGTAGCAAAATATGTGGGACAGGGCAAATCATGGAGATGAAAGAACTAGAACTAGTTAGAAATCAACTGCAGTAGTCATTTGGGAAGATTACAGAGTATAGCTTTGAAGGTCCACTATTCTCTGGTATATTAATCTGAAGCTTCATAGGGAATATAGGGGCAAGGCTATGATACTTGGATATACAGCTTGTACACCCAAGTTCTATGCACGGAAATCCGAGACTTCTTTTCTTGGCACATTTCAGCTAGAGAGTTTCCCCTGGAATCCAATGACACTCCCTAGAGTTCTTTCTCTTAGGCCTTCAAGAGCAAGACAGTAAGGTTGAGAGGGGAAGAACTATGGTGATGATCACCTGTGGTGAAGAAAAGTAGAAAAGAAAAGAAGAAATGTAGTAAGAAGAAAAGTAATATTGAAAAAAAAATATGGACTGCCTCCCCATTTACTTCTTTACTGGAGCCAGAGAAGCTACTAGCAGTAGTGGGGGAAAAAAATTGAAGCTCCAGGATATCTCTAGAAGAACAGCTCTCCTACAGTCATTGGTGCAGTTCCAAATGAATCTAGGAGTAACTGTTTCATCCTGGTGGGTACCACAAACCCCTTACAATTCTTTCTGTGACTTTTCCCATATTCCTAACTCTGCTAGGGTTTAACTTCAGCCATCTGTGTCTTTTGCAATGGCTAATGATTTGTTAATTAGACTGTAAGCCTTGCTTTTAGTTGCTAGCTTTCTAGGCTTAATGCCTTAGTATTTCTTATTAGTATTAATATTTGTTAGTCAGGAAAGTATCTGAGGACCAAATGTAATGCCATTCATGACAGCACACCTGAGGACTGCTGCTGTGAATAATTTCAAGGGTCTAATCCATAGTATAATGAACTTTCTATTTATTTAGCAATAAACTAAAGCATAACATTCATAACAACATACTCAGGTAAAAAATACATACATACACACACACACACATATATATATATTTGTATCACTCAATATAGATATATCACTGCATCGAGTAGCATTCCCCCAAATACGTGTTTACACAATTAGGGGGTTGCAGGCTAGGGTCTCTCCTAGCACAACACATCCTTAAGGGATAGCAGAAAATACAAACACCATCCACAGTAAGTCACAATCTCCTCAATCAATACACAGTGTGCAAGTAAAGTCCCCTCTCATCTTGATTGGAGGCTGACTTCCAAACCCCACAGCTCCTCCTCCACGGGCCGACCACTCCCAGCTCTTGCCTGGGTTCACACGCAGGCAGTTCTCTGCTCCTGCCCCTTATCTCAACTCATGGGCACGTTTCACTTCAAGCTCTTCCTGCTTCTGCCTGACAGCAGGCTCCAGGAACTCCTGCCTGCAACTTCTGTTTCTAGGAAAACAAAGCTTAACAGGTCTATAACAATATTTACACACATTGCCAGTGCCATCATCTCAATTCACTTTAGGGGCTTAAGCTAAGCCTCCTTCCTGTGGGCAGATATCTGCTCTTCGGCTCAACCCACTCATAAAGATCAATAGGCAGGGCTTCTGTCTGAGAAATTAACACAGACCAACAGACAGGACTTCTGTCTGAGAAATTAACACAGATCAAAAGAGGGAGCACCCACATCACAAACATTTTCTCTGTTAGACCTCCCTACAAGCAAGTTCCCTTAGCTTGTTCAAGCTTGCTTTTCTCTCTCAGCTCTGACTCTCTCTCTACTCTCTCCTCTCTATCCAAGCAATATAGTATATACTGTTTCCAATCAAAGACTCTTGGTTCAATCAAAGGCACTTGATTGGCTAAAACTCAATCCAGAAAAATAGAAAAATAGCCTACTTTGCTTGCTCTTACACCCACCTAGCTATCATTTCAGTGCTGGGGGTAGGAATACATAACAGACAGTATAGAAGTTCAATACCTTGATGAGACAGGTTGAATACAAGATGAAGTCAGTCCAACAAAAGTCATTATATTCTCTTTTTAACTCAGTTCTTTCCAAGATTATATCTCTCCTTCTATTGAAAGTTTCCTATATCAACTCCTTGTATTTTGACATTCTGAGAAATTAAAATTTCCCAACCTGGACCAACATTTGAATGAAGCTTGCTCGGATTTTGATTTAGACTTTTCCTCTCTTCCTCAAAACAGACTTTCCACTTCCCTCACTCTTTGGGAAATACTAAATCAACAAATAAAATGCTGATTGAACCTGAGTCTTTAATGAGTCTCAGAAGATGTGGCAATCAAACACAATGGGGGATTTCAGAAACATTTTCATTTACTCTTGGCCAATTAATATACAGGGGGTCCCAAAGGTTCTCCTACTTAAAGGAAATATTGTTAAATGAAATTCACAATTACAGTGGCCTTATAAACAAAGCCCTTACTTAGGGAAGAGGCAGTATACTATTGTGGAAAGTACACTGAATTTTGTGTTAGAAGATCTTGGTCCAAGTTCTAGTTCTCCTCTCTAACTTTGTGACTACAGGCAGGTCATTTAATCCCACTGAGCCTCAATTTCTTCATTTGTGAAGGGAATATAATAATTTTCATAATGCCTCAATTAAGATAATCCGTGTAAAGTACTGTTTAACTAAAAAGTCACATATAAATGTGCTCTGTTATTATTATGAATTTGTTAATTATTCTATTTGGCTCCAAAGAGTTTTCGTGGTGATGCTTGTTAATCTGTTTGCTTTCATTTTTGTTCTGTTTTGGTTTTGATCCCATTATCTTCTGTGTACTTAGTACCAGGTAATTGAAGAATCAAATTTGGAATGCAGACATGAATTGTAGGGCACTCACCCTAGAGTCAGGAGAACTTGAGTTCAAAAGTGGCTTCAGACCCTTACTAGCTGTATGAGTCTGGGAGAGTCACTTAACTCCAATTGACTCCCCTTCCCCCCACCAAAAAAAAAAAAAAGACATGAATCCTAGTCCTGGCTTTGTAGTTAAGTAGCCAAGGCAAGTTTACTTTCCTTATCTGAGCTTCTATTTCTTCATTTGTTAAATATGTAGATGAGAGTGGATGATCTTTAGGAACTCTTCCAGTCTTTAGACTTGTGAATTGGAAGGGGAAAATGGATTAGGGATCGGAAGATCCTGTGTCCCTATCTTGATTCTGTCACTTAATTACTTTGTGGCCTTAAATAAGGCTTTAACTTCCCCAGCTATGAGTTTCTGCTTCTTTAAAAATGAATGACCTACACCAGATGATTTCCTAGCCCCAGGTCAGCTCCAAAAGTCTGCCTGTTGACTGATATAAATATATTCATCAATGTTTCTTTCCATGCAAAATCACTCTTCATCCTAAAGTTAGCATTTCCATTTTTCATAATAGCTCACAGGAAAATAGACATTTAGTACAAAGAAAATGAAACAATACATCACCTTGTACCAGTGGTGCTGGGGTTCTGAAGTCATTCTTTAGCCACATATTTCACAGAAACAATAGGTTTGGTTTTCCTTTTATTTGATAATAAAGCATTTTGTTTTAAATAAAATCCCAAAGACCTTTGATTTGTCCTCCTTCATCCTGCATATACAGTACCTCATTATTATTCTTCATGACCAGATTGATATTCCCATTTCACCAGAATACCTTCTACGTACATTTTAAATGTAGATGTTCACAATTTTGGTGAATTCCCCTCCCCCTGTTCTCTGAGCAACAGCACAGGGACCCCATTCATCTGTTTAGTTGATTTGGTCCATTACTGCATTTTCCCTGTTGAAACCAATAACAACAACAACCACAACAACCACAACAAAAATTCTCATTATCTTTGGTGTTTTGACTTGCTCCCATGCTGTGGGAAACATCTGTTAGAATGATATTCAATTACTGATGTATTTGTATTTTTTTCTTGGTTTCTTCATTTTAATCCTTCATTCTTTCCTTCATTTAACAAATATTCACTGAGTGCCTACAGGGCATTTAGCCTTATAATAGACACAGAGAGAGATACAAATTTAAAATAAGATAGCTCCCTACCCTAAAGAAGCTTTCAGTTTAGTAGGGGGAATAAAACACAGTTATAGTTATTACACAATGAGTACATTAT
This sequence comes from Petaurus breviceps papuanus, assembly GCF_028583685.1. NCBI lineage: Eukaryota > Metazoa > Chordata > Mammalia > Diprotodontia > Petauridae > Petaurus > Petaurus breviceps. The sequence goes on along the minus strand of NW_027187298.1, from coordinate 4,683,908 downwards.
GGATAGGGACTGTATGCATGATTTCACTGGTATGAATAAACTCCTGGTGGAAAAATTCCCTCTGCCAGGGCAGGTCAGCAACTTCTTACAATTTATAATCATAGAGATTCTCCTAGAGCATTTAAAAGTTTAGTGATATGCTTAAAGTCACACCACCATATTTGTAAGCATCAAGGACTTGAATTCACATCTTCCTGACTTCGGAGAGAAATGATTATTTCTCTCTCATATTAACAGCCAATTATTAAAATTAGGAAGACCCAAGCTATTTCCCTCCCAGCCTTCCCCCCTCCCATCCCCCATATTATTTCCTTCTCTGAAGTCTCTTAAGGACAGGACTGATGGAAAATAGGATTAACATAATAGTCATTCTGGGTATTGCTACTCCACCTAACTAGATCAGATTTCTAATCTAAAATGAATTCCTGCCCACTGTGCTCCACTACAGATAATTTGGGTGCAGGTAGATTCCCCTGTCCTGGTGGCCCAAAACTGTGGGTGGTCTGGGTGTAGAGGTAGTTCCTTTGTCCAAGAATGACATGATGTCACCCTCAAAATCCCTCATTATAATAGGTCTACCTAGAGTTAATTATTAACCAATCAGAATTGATTACCTCTCTCAGCAATAGTCACTCTTCCAGTGGCATATAAACTGTGAACCCACAACCATGCATGGTCTTTGGTCCAAGAGCGATGGCCAAATGACCATCCCTTTTATTAATAAAATGCTAGCATTATTAATAAAAGTATTACCCAGAAATTATGTCTCTCAAACTTTTAAAATGTTTCACTTCAACGATAGTTCTCTATCCACCAGGTACACGAGTACATTAGAGATGTGTGAATGTCCCTACTATGTCAGGTAGGTGCAAGGGGAAGGATGGCTACTGATGGAGGGGAGATGTCGAGGAAGGTTTCATAGAAGAGGACATAATTGAGTTGAGTTTTGATATTGGAAATTCACCAGAAGAAGTGAGTTGGGAAATCCTTGGTATAGAGAAGAACATGATCAGAAGTATGAAGGTCTGAGGCCTCGAAACATATTTGAGAGACAAAATAAGTCACACTTGTAGTTGCATTAGTGTTAATTAACATGTAATAAAATTGCCAAAAGGTATAGTGTTTTGAGATTGTGGAGGGTCTTGCAGGGAGTTAGAACTTTAATCAGTAGGCAATAGGAAGAAATTTAAAGGTTAGAAGTAAAGGGGTGACCTGGCCAGTAATTTGAAAATTAGTGTATCAGCAGTGTGTAGGCTGGATTAGATAGAAGAGACAGTAGACACAAGACTTATGAGGAGTTTGTTGTGATGGTCCAATTAGTTGGTAATGTTGTACTAAGGCAATAGGCCATGGGGGGAAAAGATAAGAGGCAGTCTGGATTTAACTTTTCTTTTTTAGAGGTTGAATTTAGTTTTATTTTCCTTCATAAACTTTGTCTTTTTATTTGCTTATTAATGTTTGAAAAAATTAAAAAAAAACCTCTTTCACTTTCCAATGACTTCTCTCTCACCAACAACCTCCAAAGAGTTAAGCAAAGCCAATCAATACAGTGATTGTATCTGAATATATATGCCTCATTCTTCATATATAGCCCATCCCTTCTCTGATAAGAGATGGAAAATATGAGTTTATGTATATATATATATATATATATATATATATATATGTGTGTGTGTGTGTGTGACACACACATTCTTCATGTATATTCTGTTATAAGAGATGGGAGGTATGCTTTATCATCAGTCTTCTGAAGTCATGTTTGGTCACTGCATTTATTAGAGTTATAAAATCTTTCAGGATTTTTTTTTTTTGCTTTTTAGAGGGCAGTTGGGATTAAGTGACTTGCCCAAGGTCACATGGCCAGTAAGTGTGTCAAGTGTCTGAGATCAGATTTGAATTCAGGTCCTTCTGACTCCAGGGCCAGTGCTCTATTCACTGCACCACCTAGCTGCCCCTGGGATTGTTTTCTTTTAAGTTATCATGGTCACTATGCTAATTTTCTCCAGTTTCTACTTTTCTTTGCTAGTTTGTACAAGTCTTCCAAAATTTCCCACAATTCTTCATATTCATCATTTCTTATAGCACAATAATATTCCATTACATGAATGTGATGCCATTTCTTCATTTAGTTCTCCATTGATTGGCATCTACTTTTCTCTAGGTCATTGCTACTACAAATATTCTTATACACATGGAACCTCCCCTCCCCTCCTAGCCCCCCACTGTTTCTTATACTCTTATATTTTATACCTAGTAATGATATTTATAGGTTCTAGAGTATGTACAATTAAGTGGATTTTTTTTCTTACTAGACACTTAGGCATCATTTTCCAGAACATTTGGACCAATTCACAGCTCCACTAATAGTGCATTCACTTTATATTCCAGCCAAACTGCTCTATTATTTATTCTCAAACTTAACTATCACTTCACATGTCTAAGCATTTTCTCAAACTGCCATCCATTCCAGGAATTTATTTGCTTCCCTTGGAATCTTTGTCTTCCTTCTTGACTTTATTCAAGGTACTTCCTCTTCTGAGAAACTTTCCCTGATCTCCCAATTTCTATAACCCTCCCCTTCCTCAAATTTTTCCTGAATTCTATGCATAGCTGCTATATCCCCAGAGCAGAAAGTAAACATCCCAAGAATAAAGACATTCATTAAAAAAAAAAGATTCCCAGTGTTTAGTTGGGTGTGTGGAACATTACTCACTTTATCATTTTATTGAATTGAATCAAATGTTGATTCCTGTAACTCTTGTTTCATGGATGACTCCTAATTAGGAAAATTAAAATTCATTCATTCTTTTAAAGCATTTTATTTGTTCTTTCATCCATTCATTTTTTTTTTAATTTTCAACATTCACTGTTATAAGATTTTGAGCCCAAAATTTTTATTCCTTGTTTCCCTCCCCCTTCCCAAGATGGCATGCAATCTGATATAGGCTATGCATGTATAATCATACATCAGAACATTCTTTTTTTTTTTTATTTAAGCAACTGGGGTTAAGTAACTTGCTCAAGGTTACACGGGCAGTTATTTCTGGGTGTGGTGGTAAGTATCTGAGCCCAGATTCGATCCCAGGTCATCCCAACTCTAGGGCCGGTGCTCTTACACTCTGGGCCACCTGGCCACCCCTAAGCAATTGGGGTTAAGTAACTTGCTCAAGGTTACAAGGACAGGTGTTTCTGGGTGGGATCAGAACATTCGTAAGCAATACATCATCATAGGTGAAAGGCGCTAGGTATTCAATTAATTATTTTATTCAATTCTATTAACAGTTATTAAACATCTACTCCATGCAAGGCAAAGCGCTAGGTTCTGTCAAATAATTCCTCACATTTGTCCAACTCTTCATAGTTTTGAACAGATTTCTTATACATTGTCTCATTGGATACTCATAATAATCCTTGTATATATTGCCAACTTGTTGAGATAGTATCACCTCTCAGATTGGGACAGAGTAAAAATATACACACACACATATATACATATATCTAAAACTTTGGCACACCATGAGAAAAAGGAACACCAGTCTTTACCAAAGTAAATCAACTCAAAATTAAAAAAAAGGAATTTGAACTAAAATGTTCTTCTAGCTCACATTTTTCTCTGGTTGTAGACCAGAGTATTTAACAATTTGGTTTTAAAAGGCTTTTAATGATAGTGGACCTGATTGTTCTGTTTTTTAATTTTTATTATATAAGAGGCTATCTGCAAAGTACCACTAAACTCAGAGGGTCTGTCTTCTTTATGTAAAGAAACCCTTTTTGATAACTGAGAGTTGTTTGTCATGTCTCTTCAGGTGGAAGAACATTATCATATGGATTAAATGACTACTAGGAGTTGCTTTATCGTAACATTTTTCCTATATTCCCTTTAATGAATTTGATAATGCACTTTATTATCATTTCATGAAACCTATGTTTTTTGCCTAAGATTTATTGATTAATGAAGGTTTGTTGGTTTGGTTTGTTGATTTTGAAGGGTAAGAGGGGAATGAAAAGATCAAATACGTCTATAGTTAAAAAAAAACACAAAACCACCATTTATCCATTTATTATTTTTCCCCTACAGAAAAAATGCAACTCTCTGACCCTTTTTTCCATCTTTCTTCTACCCAATATTTTATATGATTTTGGGACCTTGATTTTCGCTCAGTCTTCCTCTCACCTAGAGATGCCGTCAACCTTTGACCCATGTACATGTCTCCTGAGAGGTCTCTTGACTTGTCAGCTATGCTGTCGAACCCCTATGGAGACATGGTGACTAGCAGCTGACAGGAAAACATCTTGTGTCAAACCAAAATCTCATCAATTTGCCCAAGGACATTTGAACTCACCTTTTATTTTAATCCACTTGGGGAAAAAAGTGAAGGGATGAATCGATTTCTCTCTACCTTCCCTGGTTACTAAAGAGAATGTAACCAAGGAAATCAAAGAAAGAAAGGGCACATCTATACCACAATAATCTTAGCAGCATTTTTTTTGTGATATATAACAACAATCCTGAAAACAAAGTAAGTACCCTTCAATTGTGGCTTAAGAAGTAATGGAATGATTTTATTCTATCAAGAACAATTATTATGAGGAGCATTGTAAAATTTATATGGACTGATGCTGAGTGAAGCAAGCAAAATGAAGAGAAGCTAACCACAACTAAATGAATGCAAATGAAAATATCATTAAGTGGACATAAACCCTGAAAAATTGTAATGACCAGTATATATGGGTCCAAGAAAGCAGATGATGAGGCACACCTTCCTCCTTTGGAATGGGGGTGAGGGACTCTAGGTGCAAGATGTTACATATATTGTCAGGTATAATCACTTGTACATGTTGGTTTTATTTTACACTTTTTTCTTTCTTTTTAAGAGAGAGAACTCAATGGAGATATAACATTTAGAAATAACTATAATGTGAAAACAGAAGGAATCAATAAAACTTATTAAAATAATTTCTTTTAGAGAATGGATATTTTCCTCTAGTATTTTTTTCTGACCTTTCTATCTTATGACTAAGGAAAAAATATTTTCTTTCCCCAGATCTTGCTTGGAATTGCCTTTTGAAAGATATAGGCATCACGTAAATGTTGCTAAAGCTGGATTTTAACACTGAAAACTTATTAGCTGGGTGTTATTGAGCAAATCATATCACCTCTATGAGCTTCCATTTCTTTACCTATAAAATGTGGAGATTGACTTAGAGCCAGAGGTATCAAACACAATCTCCCACTGATGTCATGAGGCTCACATCACTCCTGAGAGTGGCCTGAACCAGAATAAATGGAATTGAGAAATATCTAACAAAATAAATAAAAATCCAGTAAAGCATAGAATTAATGAATATTTTCTGAATCACTATGCACCTTATTGTTGCTGTTCAGTCATTCTTCAGTCATATCTGACTCTTTATGACCTCATTTAGAGTTTTCTTGGCAAAGATTCTAGAGTGGTTTGCCATTTCCTTCTCCAGCTCATTTTGCAGATGAGGAAACTGAGATAAACAGGGTTAAGTGACCTGCCCAGCACCATAGCTAGTAAATTGCTGAGGCCAGATTTGAACTCAAGAAGATGATTCTTCCTGATACCAGACCAAAACCTGATCTTTGCACCTACAAAGATTCTTACATGGTCCCCATTTCTCTCTAAGTTACACCACGTCTAAGTTTCTTTTTAGCTCTCAATCTTGAGATCCTAAAGATTGCCACACTGGTAGTTATGTGGCGGAGCCAGCATTCAAACCAATTCTTATGGCTTCAGTATGACATTATTATCACATCACAGTATTTGGACAAGGTCTGCAGTTGAATGGGGTTACTTTAGTACTTACTCTTATATTATCATGACATGGAAGAAGAACCCACAAAGGAGAATGAGAGTAGTGAGACAAATAGCCAGAGATATAAGAGTTAATAGTTTTGTTTGTTAATAATTTAAAAGCATATATATGCTCTATGTTCCAAGTTAAATTGTTATTCTTTGAAGGCAGACGATATCTACCATCTATCTATCTATAATTGACTTCTCTTTTCTGAGCCTTAATTTCCTTCACTGTCAAATGAGGAAATTGAACTCAAACATTTCTTGGATGCCTTTCATATCTAGCATTCTATTTTTCAAAGGATTTAGAACTGAAGGGGACCTGGCTACCCCATCCTTTCTACCTTTTCATGATATTATTCTTGCCTAGTCTTTGGAACTTCTCTTTCAACACAGTGCTGATCATAGGAGTATGTACTTACTACCTGAATTAGTGCATGGATAATAAGGTCAAAAGCTGAAGCCTCTATTCAGCTTCTAAGAAGTCTTTCCTCTGTTCCTTCTTAACCTCCTCTCTTCCTCCCTACTGCATCTTCATGGGGGAAACAGGGAAATCTGAACCACTGGAAAGCTGAAGCTGTTAAAGAGTGAAAATTTGTTCGGAATTACTGAATGTCTCCAGACTTTGTTTCCCATTTCCACTCCATGAAGAAAGGCCATTGACTTAAAATGTAGGTAAAGTGATAGCAGTTAAAGTCATGTAAAACAGAATTATTTTGTCATTGTGGATGTAATCCTTAAAATCACAATCTATGGTGCTGCAGTGGCCTGGGAAAATGGAAGGGAGAATATGTATATGTATTGAATGTGAGTTGAATGAGAAATGAGGGGACTTGGTTTCTGATCCCTAGTTTTCTTGTGTCCCTTCCACATCTAGAATTCCAATATCCTGAGAATTTAGAATTGAAAGAGACCTGGCTACCTTTCCTTCTAGGTTTCCATGAAACTTTTCTCTCCTGGTTCTCCTACTATCTGCCTGAGGTTTATTTTTCACTCTTTTTTTATTTTTCCTTCATCCATGTCATACCAGTTAACATTATATATCTCCCAGGGCTGTCCTGAGAGCCTTCCTCTTTTTTCCTATTCATTTATCTCATTAAATGATCTTTTCATTTCCTATTGGTTCAATTAAAATCTCTTTGCTGATGATTCCTGGATCTACACATCTACTTCTTATTTTCTCCTGAGCTACCCTTTTTTGTACTTCTCAAACTGATTATCCTGCATGTATCTCAAAACTCAACATATCCAATATAGAACTTATCTTTCAAAACCAAAACAACTCACCTTCACCCCTTGTGACATTTGTAATGAGGGCACAATTATCCTCCTAGTCATCCAGGCTAGAAATCTCAGTGGCACCTCAACTTCTGACTCTCCCTCACACAGCCAATCCATTGCCCAATCTTGTTTCTAACTCTTTTCTCCACATTTATAGACACAACCCTAATTCAGACCTTCATTATGTCTCACCTGAACAATAGATATCTAACTGGTCTCTCTTCTACTAAGTCTCTCTGCCTTCCAATCCATTCTTCACTCAGCTGTCAAGGTGATTTTGCTAAAGTTTCATCTGACCTATTTGCCACCCTCCCCTTCATCTCAATTTACTCCAATGACTTCCGATGACCTCCAGGATTAAATATAAAGTTCTCTCTTTGGCATTTAAAGCTCTTTATAATCCGACCCCTTCTTAACCTTTCCAGGCATCTTCCACCACACTCCCTCCGTGTGCTCTGTGATCTGTTGAGACTGGTCTGCTTATAGTTACTTGATCATGACATTCATCTCGAGTTTCTTGCCCTTGTACCAGATGTCCCCCATGCCCAGAATGCTCTGTCTTCTCCTCCCTGTCCCTTGGCTGTCCTGGCTTCTTTTAATATTCAGCTTTGATCCCACCTTCTTCAAGACTCTTTTTCTGGTGTTTTTATCTACTAATCCCTTCATTTTCAGATCACCTTGTATCTACCCTGTACCTTGAAGGAATATAGTCATTTACATTTGGTTTTTCCATCAGAATGTGAATTCTATGAAAGTAAAAGACAGTAATATAGTCATTTACATTTGGTTTTTCCATCAGAATGTGAATTCTATGAAAGTAAAAGACAGTTTTTTTTCTTCTCTCTTAATATTCCCAGTGCTTATAACAGACACACATAGTAAAAATGAATATATTCTTGTTGACTGACATCTTAATGATTATTCAATCTACCCCCTCAACTAACATATGAGGAAATTGAGGTCTGGAGATCTAAAGGACTTTGCACACAGTCAATAAATAGTGGGTGACCCAGTATTCAGACCCTGATCCTTTGACACTAGATGCCCAGTGCCTTTGTCCTGTAGTACCAGCACACTCTCTCATTTGTGTATGATATTCTCTTCTGTACCTGAAAGGAGGGCCTCATTGTCCAGCAAATTCTATTCAGCACATTTTTTTTTATAAGCACTAAATTGATTTCCTTCTGTGAATACTAAACCCTTCTTGGTATCCCCTTCTGGAAAAAAAATCCATAAATCACAAAACAAACTGAGAAAATAGGAAAGAAGAAAAAAAAGGAGAGAGAAGCTTTTTTATGTTTTTCAAACACCTTCTTGTGTTTCATCTCTGTGGTCTGTTTCTGTTTTGTTGTTCATCTTTGCTGAGTGGCCCACAAGGATCTGGTTTTATAATTTTGGCTGAGATTTTGCTACTACCTTTCTCGCTTTGGCCCTGACATAAGCATGATTCAGGCAGAGAATTAGCTTGGGAAGCAGATCCTGCACTCGAGCTTAAGAATAAATAGGTGGCCGAGACAGCTTATCCAAAGCAAATCATTTTTTAAACTACCTTAGGGATTCCTTTACAGAAAACGGTTTTTTGGTACATCTCCTGTTCAGTTTCTTTTTCTCTGTTTATCTTACTGTCTTTTTTTTTCCAACATGACTTTATCACAGCTTTTTATGATGGGCATATGTGTATATTTAAAATGTGCTAGAACATACTCAGACACCCCCATGTGTTACATTGTGATATGCATTCAAAGCTTCATTAAAATAGCAACAACAAAAGACTAACTTGAAAAGGAAACACACACACACACACATACACACACACACACGACCCAAATTCACAATTAGCTAAGTCCTGCAGACTTGGGCTTCTGGGGGGAGGGGCAGGACTCTCTTGGAAGATGGAGTAGAGATATACCATGAAAGCATGCTTGCCAGGAACTCTTACTGCCCTTTGAAGATGCTATCCCTTTTGTTCCTTGGATTTACAGGCACTGAAAATGAAGGACACATTTTAGGAGACACAACTGATAATGATACCCAAAGAAGGCCCTTTGTTTCAGGGAGACTTTTTGGATTAAGTCTAGGTCCAAATCATCCCCTTGGGTGCATGTACAGGGCTCCCACTGAAAGAAGTGACGGGATCATTGTCAGACTGACCTTGGCCTTCTGTTGCCTCTGAATCCTTGTCATTCAGACTAAGACTGCCCTCCCAGTGGTTGCAATGAGGTTAGTCGGTTGTTCATTCCTGAATGACAAGCCAGGGTGGTGATGGCCCTTTGTCTGCTCCTGTCAGGGAAGAGCAGAAGAGAAATTAACTTCCTCTCTTGTAAAGTACAGGCAATGAGGCAGGCTTAGATCAGAGGGCCAGTCATTATGAAGAGCAACTAACAAATGGCTATAATTTCAATTAGCAATGTTCACTAATGCAAAGATAACAAATGTTTCTCAGGCAATGGCAAATTTTTCTTTGGCTGGTGGGATGAAGGGATCCATTCCTCTGCCTTCCCCCTCCTGGTTTTAAGATTCACTGCCAATAAGAAAATATTTGGCTCCCCACCTCCTCCTCATGTCAATCCCCTCTTCTATCCACATAAATTGGGGCTCTCAGAAGCAGGGGCCAAGCCACACAGTGACACTTAGCAGATTGGAAAGGAAGCTTAGCCATGCCAAGAACAAGTATTCCCAGCTCCATGGAGACTCCAAGTCAACATGGGTGCAGAGGCAAATGGTTCTAAGGGCTGATCAGGGATTTATTTCATGCCAGTGAAGTTACATGGACAAGTGGACGATCCTCTTTCAGTTTGAGAATGAGTAGGGGGAAATGAACAACATGAGAATGGCATTAGTATGACTTCATTTTTGTATAATGGACTCAGGTTGACATATCAGATTCCAAAGGATGGAGAAATAATATAGAAATTCTGCAAGTCACAGAAAATATTGGCCTACCAGATACCATCTGTTTGAGAAGCCATAATCAGAAACAGAAAGAACTAGAGTAAGTGAGATAGGTGAAGAAGAGTGAAAAAAAAAATAACCAACTGACTCTACTTATAGGGCCTAGGTTGAAAGCCTGACTCTGACATTTATTTTATGTGTCACCCTGTGTAAGTCATTTTATTCCTCATTTCTTTGTCTAAAAAATGAAAGGATTAGTTTGGAATGGTTCTCTCCGAGGTTTTGTGATCCAATTCTGAGCACCTGCCTATGTATGAAGTAATTTAAAAGGACTTACAAAGCCTTGTTTTCCTCATTCCATTATGGGTTGGTCCTTGCTTCACTTATCCCCACTACTACATTAGTCTTCTCAAATTGTCATTCTCTCTAGGCTAGATAGAAGGCAAACAAACATACAAAAAGTCAGAATGTGTTATAGGGGTCAAGTTCACAGACTTTACCATTTAATCCCAAGAAGGTCATTACTAAAGTTCACCTATATTTCCTGGGAAAGGTAGGAGGGAAGACCCTTTTTGTGGAGGTAAGGACAAGTTCCTTCCTTTGTCTTATCTCATTAGCATGCTGAAGTTTATACTATAAGCCAGTTCATTATTCATAGAGTCTTAGAACTTTAAAGCTGGAGGGAGATCAGAGATCATCCAATCCTATTCCCTCATTTGACAGATAAAGAAATAGAGACCAAGGGTAGAGAAGCATTTAGATGACCAAATTCACACTAGTAGTTAGTAGTAAAGTCAGGACCACAGCTTCTGTCTCTTGACTTGTCCTTTCCACTATACCACTTGTACAGTGCCATATTGGTTTCTTTGGAAAGCTCAGAGAGCTTTTGGCATAATATAGTTAATCCAAGTTGCAAAATTTGGGAAGAACTTCTCAGCAGGATCCAAAATAATTAGGACAAAATGATGAAATAGCCATGGAAGAGAAAAAAGGCTCCTGATAGGGGAATTAGTGCTTAAATAGAGTGAGAGTCCATAGAAGAGAAAATCTACCTATTTCATGATTTTTCCTAGCTTTGGCCTAGTCTACAAATTGTAAAATTGAGTCAATCTAGTCCTCCTGTGCTGTATGAACCAAATGAAATGAAACAAAAGAGCACTTCTTTGGGCTCTAGTTTCCCAATCTGTAAGACAAATAGGCTATGGTATTGTGGCAATGGCACTGAATTTAATGTCATATCAGCCTGGTCCTATTTTTTACTCTTCTACAATGTTGCTTTAAGCCAATCATTTCTTCTTTTTAGGCCTCAGTTTACTTATCTGTAAAATAAAGGAATCAGACTAAATAGTCTGTAAAGTCTGAGGTTCTGGGCTAGCTTGGTTATTTGTAGGTATAAGGTCTATGCTTCTGATGGCCAACTGTTATTGTCTCAGTCTAGTTGTTTCGGTTTACAGCTATAGTCTGAGGTTTCAGAAAATATGAGACCAAAAACTTCTAGTAGGCATAAGCATGCAGAATCTTGACAAGCATCCTTTTTATTTTTTGTGGGGGATGGGTGGGTTAAGGAAGAAGAAAGGGCCATATGAGAAGAAAAGGCCGGCAAATGCCCTTTCCACTAACATCCAGGACTTTACATATTTCTCCTTATTGCTAAATGAGCTGCTTATACCATAAAACGGTATAGACTCAGTGTCTGCATTTTCCCTTTGGATATATCTTTTTTTTTTCAATTTAGTATTTGATTCTTTTTTTTAATCATCATTTAGCCATTCTTACTTTCTCCAAATACACAATTGTCAACAACAACAATAACAAAAATACCCACTGCTTTTTCTGTGATTATTAATAAACATAGAGTATTCACATAGGGATTAAGAGGGATTAACACAGGCCCAACACTGATCCACAACTGATTACACATTACGCATACATGTCAAAGATAAAGAGGATCTAGGGAAATCCTTCTCTTCCCTTGGAAAGTTTATTAAAATGATAAATGAGGTTTTGGTGGCAGTTTAAACAATTATAAAGAACTCTCTTGTGGACAAACTCCAACACCCTGCTTGTTAGGATAAATTTTGACTGGGAGAAGCTGGCTGGAGCATAAACACATCAGAACTGTACCCAGGCATTACCTGTGGTTGTCTAGGTAACCAAAGCCCTAGGATTCCTGGAAACTGGATCTTCCAGAAGGACCACTGGAGATACCCTAGATATTAGCTATTCTGACAACTCCCTCTCTATGGATCATTTTGTTGGGACTATTCTCCCGAGAAATAGTCAATATATTAATTTTCCAAATGGAACTCCACGCTGACAAGGAATAATGAGGGGTTGTATAATGGCCTCATTTTCCATCTGTGCTAGGTACAGTTGACTGTGTGCACAATGCCTTCAAACCCATAGTTTAAGCCTAGGAAACGGTGCTACAGAAGTATAGGCCAGCTCACTCTTATACAAAATGACTATGGGACATGCTTCACATTTCAGCAATGGTCACAAAGCACTCACCAACACGTTTGGAAATTCCCATAGCTCAAAGCCTCGGGTTACCATAAATCAGCAAGATAAACTATTCACTTCAACTCCCCCCCCCCAACACACATACTGTATTTCATTTTTCTCCCACCCATCAGAGAAATTTCTCATTGCTCAAGTCACAAATAAGTGTCTCATTAATTGATGTTTAATGTCACAAGAACGTCTTAACATGCTTATCTTTTCACCTTGCAACACTTGCCTCTTTTGAAGCAAGCTAATGACTTGTGCTTCACATTTCCCAGCTAATTTTAATGAAGCTCTGAGATTCACTTGCTTCTCACAGAGGAAAGGAAAAAGACGAACTGGGTAACCCAGGTCAAAAAGACACTTCATCTCTTGTAGAAGAAGCCAACCCCACAGGAAGATCATGCAATTGATAGAAGGCAGGGTAAAAATGGAGCCATAAGTCAGAATGGAAGGGCAATGTTATAGTGGAAAATCAACTTGATGAAGAGTCAGAAGACCCAGATTCAAATCCTAGTTATGTTACTTATAATCTGTGCATCCTCGAACAACTCACTTCCGCTTTTGAGGCTCAGTTTTCCTATTCATAAAATAAGGAGATAGATCAGGGGTGGGGAACCTGTGGCCTTGAGGTCACATGTAATCCTCTAGGTCCTCAAATGCAGTCCTTTGACTGAATTCAAACATCCTGAAAAGGATTTGTTCTATAAAATTTAGACTTAGTCAAAAGGCTGCATCTGAGGACCTAGAAGGCCACATGTGGCCTCAAGGCCACAGGTTGCCGACCTCTGAGATAGACTAAATGATCTCTAGCCTCCTTCTAGCTTTTTAAATTCTATCATCCTAATTACTTACCTTTGAATCTAGTTTTAAATACTATACAGGGTATTCCAAAAATCTCTGTGTAGTTTTAAGCTATAAAAGCTTAAGGATAGGAAGTAGAAATAGGGGTTTTTGAAATGGAAGGTTCAGTGTATTGACAAATAATCATGATAATGGTCATTCTCCTTAGCTAGGCATTCAAGGTCTTTCACTATGTGGTCCTAATCCACTCTCAAATCTTATCTCATACTACATTTTTCTTTTTCCAATTTTAATCAGACTAGCCTTCTGGACCCTTGTTCATCCAAAGAAATACCATTTTTCTACCGTCTCTGTATACCAAACAACAACAACAACAATCCATATTTCAGGGCCCAAATAATCTTTCTTGAATTCCTAGAGATGATATTTGCTGAAGTTATATGATACATTGCATACTGCCTCATGTTACAGTTAGGTCTGGGGAGAATATTAGATTTTTAAGGGGTTTTGAGGAGCATTGATTTAGAACTGCAAAGTACTTTGGTGAATATCTTACCCAAGTTCTTAATGTCCCAGTTAAAGAAACTATGACCCAGATAAGTGAAATCACTTGTCCATCATCACTAAAGTAACTACTGGCCAAATCAAGATCACTGAATATGAACTGTTCATTTTACATGTAAGGATGTAGAGGCCCAGGTAAAGGAAATTATTTACCTACAATTATAAACTCTAAGCTTTAGAAAGCTCTTGGAGGACAATAACCATAGTGAAGGATCCAAAAATATATTGTAATTTATCATCATTCATTTATAAAATGTCTATTACATACTACATCCAAGGCAAAATTGTAACAGTCCAACAGATTATGTCCTACCAATACAAAGTCAATCCAAAAGTCCTTTGACCCAAAGAGTCTGCATTCTAATGGAGAAGACAACATGTACATATATGTGTATCTACAGAATATTTAAACAGTTAGAAGGATACAATCTCTGCAGGTTAGCTGTAGGGCACTAGGTTCTTCAAAGGAATGATAGATGTTGAACTTCAAGAAGATGAGATCCTGTATGGTGGAAGTGGGAGGCATGTTAACAGTTTTCAAGTGTTTGAGAGATTCACCCAGAAGAGAAAATAGACTTGTTCGGTTTGACCCCATTTTATGAAAATAAAAAATCTGTGGAATGAATGAATTATTGAATGTCATAGTGAAAAATTGACTCCAGAAATTGATAGAAAAATATCTTCTTTCTTTTGTCCCATAGGTAGACTATGCTTAAATTACCTGATTAATAACAATAAATTAGGAACTCCAACTCCTGTAGCTCTATAATGTTTATCAAGTACTTTTAGTATTTTGTGAAGTGACAGGCAGAAAAGCAAAGCATATAAAGGCCCAGTCACAAAGTCAAAAAGACTTGAATTCAAATCCTACCCCTGACACATATTTACTGTGTGAAGATGGACAAGACACTTAACTTCTCAGTGCACTAAAGCATAAGCTATCTATGTGTCTTATTCTCACACCATTGAAGTCATTGATGTGGTAGGGCAAAGGCTTTATTGTATGATTTTAAGGAGGAGAAGACTGCCCTTGGAGGTGAAATTAATTGCTTGAGGCCATTTCTGGTAAGTGGCAAAGCTGAGGCCAGAATTCAAGTTTCCTTCCCCCCCATTCCCCACTCCAGAGCTTTTTGACTTACATTGGTATTTAACAAGAAGTTTTTCTCCCCGGGGAACCAACTGGAGACCACATTAAGTTAATTAGCACTTCACTATAACTACTTTCAAGTCATAACTAACACAGTAAAGTTTTGTCCCATTGTCACATGAAAAGATGGACATTTATGTTCTACAACCAAAACATTCTTGGCATTTTGAATGTTTGTCATAAATTTGCAAAAACATAAGCTTAATATTGAATAATGACATTTAAAAAATAAAGGCATGATCATTACCAAACAGAAGCTAAATTTGACCTCAGCTTTCAACATCAAATAGAATGACTATTCTTATGCTTCATGAAAGGAAATGTTTTGTAGATAAGACTTCATATATTTACAAGTAGACCTCCAGATTTTGGTGTTGTAGTATCACAGAATACTTGAACTAGAAGGAGCTTTTATGGAACTGGAAGAAACTTTAGAGACCATCTCATTCAAACTACTCAGTTTTACAGGTAAGGAAACTGAGACTCAGAAGCAAAAAAAAAATCACGTAACTAGTTACTGGAAGGGTTTAAACTAGACTGGAACATACATCTCTTGACTGCTTATTATACTCCTTCTTATCACAAACGAAATCTTCATTTTCCTAAGCTAAATCCCACAGCTTCTTCACCATAGAGGCAGGGTGTCCAAGTAAAAACACGTGGGTTTTCATCTAGATCTGCCACCAGTTACTACGGAGAGCTTGAGGAAGTCAATCTGGGGAGCAGTCTTTACTTCAGTTTTTTGAGCAGTAAACTGGATCTCTCTTTACCCAGCCTCATGCATCTTCTGAACGTCATAACAGCAAATAGGAAACCCTATGTGAAAATTCCCGGACTCATTCAAAGAGCCCAATATTATTTGTCTGTGGTTTAACTCCTGTGAACTTTATAAAGTTCTGTGCTTCCTGGTTTCGGGGGCTTAGCTTGAGACCTGCTTTTAAACCACAAAATCCACGGAAGCCTCAAAAGGAAGAGCCCTAACCTGAGCAGAAGGCTTGGCAAGCAATGCTGTGTAAGGACAAAGCAGCCAGCATCCTTCCTCTAGAGACAAAACACATTACTTCTATGACATGCTTAGTCTCCATCTGCTCAGAGAAAGAGAGAGAATTTCCCATATGGCAGAGCACTGGGCTGCTATTGAGCTCTGAGATTGACTCTCTCCACAATACAGAATTGAATGTTAAGTAACTTTAGGCTGATCCAATGGTAATAGCATATGTGTGCTATGTGAATGAGGAGAAATGTAAACCTTGATTATTCTGTTCTATTTTTTGTGCTAATAAGAACAATTTCAGTAATCACTAATCAAGTTAGGAGGACTTTGGTTAATCTGTTATTAATTTTCCAGGAGAACTCTCAAGCAATGGCCCTCATGCTCATCACTGAATGATATATTCATGAAAAAATTAAAAATACCCCCCAATTATGTTATGTGGTCATATTTTCCACATAAACATAGGCATTCATTTCCTCTACTGGTACCCAGAGCCAGCCTCATACCTAATTTGCTGGGCTATTTGGCAACCAAGAATGATTAAGACCCTGCTGTTTGCAGTTAATATGGTACATAAGTTGAGTTTGAGGCCAGAAAGGGAAGTAACACTGATTCTAAACTATTCCTTTGTTTGTGCAAAATGGAACTTAACGTGCTGAAGCATGCCGAGTTTTATAGGCTACACACAGCCAAAGACATGTTAAAGAGGGAAGGATGGAGACTGACTTCATTTTTTAAATGTTTTGCTCCACTCCTGATTGGGAGGAAAATCATATATTGAACATATATTTTCTAGGGAGGAGGTTAGCTCTGTCAGTTAGAGTCTGGTGCTAATGAGAGCAGGGTCATGGGTTTGATTCCCGGGTGGGCTGCTTAGTTTCGCTTCAGTCTGTGCCCACAGCCTGTACTCCTAATCCCAGCCAGCTGTCATACAAATGTGTCCTGGGTCACAGAGGGCATCCAGCAAATGGGAGGCAAACTCATCTCTGCTCCTGGAAAAGCAGCTTATAGTGGAAATAACATTGGATTTAGAGGTAGAAGACTTGTATTCAAGTTCCAACTCAGCCACTCACCAGATGTGTGAGCATGGGCAATCACTTAACATTATTGAGCCTCTCTATTTCCTTATCTGTCTGTAAAACTGGAACACCAATTCTCGTCCTATCAAAGACTGTTGTGAGGCTCAAATAGCATAATATATGCTAGTCTTTTTAGCCCAAAAGCACTATACAAACACGAGATATTTGCATTACTTGTATTGCCATCTGTATATAAGAAGCAAAGCTTAGGATTATAATGCATGATCCAACAGCTAAGGTACTCTGACTTAAATATGCTACTTCAGTACAGTGAACATAATTATTGCTTTAACATGTTTTGTCTCAGTAGTGTAAGGTAAGGTCTAGAGAAATGGGCAAGTTCAAATGCCTCTATGAGGAAATAATTTGCCCTGCACCTGGCTCTAGACTCCTAACCTATGTTCTGCCAAAGGCAGAACTTCTTCAAGTCATTCCCAAATTTAGGTTCACCCAAAGCCAGGAGTCACCCTTATGGCACCCAGAATATTCCTCCCTAACACTGCCATACTGTCCAAATTCAACTCCAATAAGATAAAAATCATATTTTTTAAGGTGAATCAGTAGAGAATTTGGTGGCATGGGTATTCTGGCCACCAAAATTTCCCATTAATCTGTTTTCCCATAAATTTAGCAATATTACCAAAGCAAGTGGCGACTAGAAAAGGCCCAAGGATTACTGAGAAACTTGTCATTCAGAACAGATAGTCCTGGACTTGAAGCAATGCTCTTTACCTCATTCCTGATTATCGTATCACTGAAGGAACTGCCCATTACAAAAAGAAACAGTAGAAAAATCAGCATCAATGAAATTTTCAACCCTGCAATGACTTTTCCTGAACTATCAAAAAGACCCCTGGGACAGCCCAGTCTGTAGCCTACACCACTGATGGCAGACTGCCTCACTATGAGATTGAGGACATCAGTGGTCGTTCTGTGGAAAACCAATTGCCCTGCCTTTCCCCCTCCAAAAAGCAAAGAAAAAAATCTTGAGTCTGTTGATAGGAACTAAAACCTAGTAGAATTCTGCTCAAAATCATATGCCTAGGAATTAGTTAAATTAATTACCATGATCTGAGTTAGATCTAAAGATACATCTCCCCTTTTTTTTGGAAGGGGGGGAGGCAAGGCAGTTAGGGCTAAGTGACTTGCCCAAGGTCACATAGCTAGTAAGTGGCAAGCGTCTGAGGCCACATTTGAACTCAGGTTGACCTCCTGACTCCAGGTCTGGTGCTCTCTTCACTGCACCACATAGCTGTTCCCCATATACCCTTTTTTAAAAATTGCACAAATGCTGCTCAGTTGTGTCTGATTCTTTAAGATCCAGTTTGAGGTTTTCTTGGCAAAGATACTGGGTTGTTTTGATATTTCCTTTTCAAACTCGTTTTAGAGATAAAGAACCTGAATTCAAGGAAAGTTAAATGACTTCCCCAGGGTTAAATAAGCTACTAAGTATCTGTGACTAGATTTGAACTCAGGTCTTCCTGATTCCAAGTTGGGTGCTCTATCTACTGTACCAATTAACTGAACTTTCTCAAATGTAGGTCCTTCTAATTAAGTCTTCTTTCAGTGATTTATCTTGGTAACATAGCTCTTATAAATTAGAGTATGGGAGTACGAAGTCACATAGGTTATAAAGAGCAAGAAAGGTTTCTTGCATGACTCCAGTAATGGAATGAATGAATATTATCCAAGAAGAAGTCCAAATAAATTTAGAAAGCTTCGTCACCAGAAGTCTTACCACAAGCTAATGACATTTTTGGATATAGCAGTTCATGAGATAATTTTAAAAGGCAATGTGATTTGTGTTGGTGAGACAACACAAAGATAAACTGATGAAGCTATAAGGATTTTGTTTTCTTTTAGGACTTTTTGTAAGACAAGAATCCTCTGTAATTGTATTTTGCAGAAATTCCTATACAACAGACAACATCTTTATAGCAATATTATTGATTTGGAGTATAGAAAATTAATGAACTGTATGTAGTCATTTGTATTTCTTTATGCTATTCTCTAATTATATAACCTTTTGAAATGTAATTTAGTATGTGAAAGTATTTTTGATACCTTGTTATATTTTCAATAATGATGCCATTATATATCACATTACTATATATTAAAAGGATACACAATTAGAACACAACTTAAAGAAATTCAAC
Source organism: Petaurus breviceps papuanus (assembly GCF_028583685.1). Lineage (NCBI taxonomy): Eukaryota > Metazoa > Chordata > Mammalia > Diprotodontia > Petauridae > Petaurus > Petaurus breviceps. The sequence goes on along the minus strand of NW_027187298.1, from coordinate 4,664,664 downwards.
CAACTCTATCAAATTTCTTACCTTTATCATTCATTTTCAGCTGTTATTAATCACTGCTGAATAAAATCTCTTAATACATTGAGCAATTCAAGAGACCCTAATTCTGAATCTGCTGTCTAGCTTTGTTTGGCCTCCAAGGCACCTTGTAGGAGGGATTTCTGTATAAGAGAGAAGTGCCCTCAATTTGTCATTTCAAGTTCTCAGCTCATGCCTTTCAAGTAGTCCCAATAAAAAGAAATCTAAACAAACACTTAACTTGCTTTTCTACCATTGATTGAGAGAAAGAATCAGCTGGTGTTTGCTTTGAACCCACACATACATTTTCCCCAACTCCAGGCTTAAAACCAGAGTGTCATCTTTGACTTTTCTCTCCCTCAGTCCTCACCTTCAACCAGTTTGAAGTCCTGTTGGTTCTTTCTTTGCAATATCACTCATTCCACCCCTCCTATCTGCTCCCACGGCTACCACCCTAGTTCAGGCTCTCATTACCTCTCCCCTGAACTCTTGTCATAGTCTCCTAATTGGCTTTCCTGCTTCTTATCTTTCCTTAATCTATGTTTCAAACACTTCCTAAAATAATTTTACACTCATGACAATCTCACTTTATTGTTCACAAACTTTGTGGATTTTCACATTGCTTTCAGAATGTAATGGTAATGGGAATCTGAAGATCTTCCCTGACCCTTGGCCCCTTGATAGGCTTAAGTGCATCTGAGAACCTTCCCTGATTTGCAAATATACTCTGCCCCCTAATAGGCTGAATGTGGTCACATGGAGCCTGTGGCAGGAGGCTTGTTTTTTTTTTTTCAGGAATGCCTATACCTTGTTACTTTGTGATTGGGCAGTGGGTCAAGAGGGTTGTGACATTCTCTGAGCCAGGAGAAGGCTATATATACCTTGATGTGAATTTTTGCTGTGGGGCTCACTTTGGGAAGAGTTGTGTGGTTTGACCAGATGAGACTCTGGGCAGCCATTGAGCCTCCTGGCTTTGAAAAACCAGATGTAGGTGCTTCATTCTCTGGTAACTAACTAGGTATGGAAGTAATGGTCAGACAGCTGGAAGCCCTGTCTGCTGATCTGCTTCTCTGTATTTTTTTTTTGTCTGCTTGTAACTTCTGTTTGTATTCTCTGAAGTCCAGGGTGCTGACTTTTCCCGCTGAACTAGGTAAATGATACATGTTTGATTAAAGTAGATTTAACCCATTTTGTGTTGCTTTCCTTTAGAGAAGTAGATCTAAGAACCTGTGCTAGCAGCCATCCTGGGTATGCTAGGGTGCTTGCTGCTACACAGAAGGAAAATATAAACTCCTTCCTATTGTCGTTTAGACCCTTCACTACCAAGCTCCGATTTGCCTATATAGCATTGTCTCATAGTACTTACCTTCATGTGTATGACTATGCTCCAGCCAAACTTGCCATTTCCTGATACTTTTCTGCCCTTTGTCAGTCCCATGCTGTTGCTCACACTATGGCCCATGCTATTCTCAGCATCTTAGTTGTTGAAATTCTTTGCTTCCTCCAGATTCCAGATTCAGTATCACCTCCATTAGGAAGCCTTCATTGAGTTTTCCAACTGTATGTGGTCTTTAATTTTTCAAACTTATCTGAACTTCCCTACGCAGTTGTCTTGTTATCGTTTGTTGTTATCTGTCCTTTGTTCTCTAAGAGGATCATAACATCAGGGAGGTGATGCCATGACATGCAAGTGAACTGAATGTAAGTTAGGGAGGACTATGCAAAATCACCAGTTTTACTTTCTCCTCTGGAGCCATCTGGGTCCAGTGGCAAGAAAACTATAGGCAATGTGGGTAGAGAGCCAGGTCTAACATCAGGAAGACCCATCTTCCTGAGTTCAAATCTGGCCTCAGATACTTACTAGATGTTACCCTCATCAGGTCACTTAACCCTATTAGAGTCAGTTTCTTCATCTATAAAATGAGCTGGAGAAGAAGATGGCAAACCACTACAGTATCTTTCCCAAGAAAACCCCAAGTAGGGTCACAAAGAGTTAGACGTGACTGAACCACAACAAGCGCTTGTCTAGTTCTTAAAATGTTACCTCCTGTGTGGTGAATGGAATATGAAGATCTCCTCTGTCCATTAATAGGCCTATGTGACCACACATGTACCCCTTTCCCTTGGAACAGGAGCTGTGTTCTCAGGTCTAAAGGTACACAGGTATTTCAATCAGGGGTGTCTTGCTGCTTTGAACTTTGGTGCAATTCACAGCTTTGACACATCCTGAGTCACATAGAGTCAGTATATTGCCTTGGGGGAGGAGCTTGCTTAAGGGAGGCTTTCTTGCAAGAAGGCTTTCACACCTTTTGATACTAAGCCAATTAGGCACCAAGTCACTGTGTGATGCCTTCTTACTCTAAGCCCATTAGTTGAAAATTATATATAGTAGGAGCTTGGTATTTTACCTTGGGGCTCATTCATTGGAAGAATGTTTTCCTGAGGTCTTTGTGATTTAGCCAGATGAGACGCTGGGTAGCCATTGTTAAGCCCCCCCCCCCCCAACACACACACACACACACACACATACACACACACACATACACACACACACACACTTTGTAAACCCAGATGTGGGTACTTCCTGGTCTGGTGATATAAATTGTTCTATTACTCTGTTTAGACAATTGGAGCCAGGTGTATTGGATTCTTTCTTGGGTACTCACTTCTTTCTACTTATCTGTCTGCATTGTTTAATTAAAATAATATTGTTGGCCCCTTTAAAGCTGTCTTTCCTTTAGAAAAGCAGATCAAAGAACCTGTGCTAGCAGCCCTTCTGTGTGCTGATGTTATGGGTCTTACACCTCCACCTCAGCTGCAAGTATCATTAACAATACACCTTCCTACCTAGCCTATGAGTTCCCAGAGACCAGGGATCATGTCTTCTACTTTCTTGTATTTCACATAGGCCAGCAGGAGAGGAGGGATTAAGCATAAAGGGTATATATGAATCTCAGTCATCAGAGATACAAAGATACGACTGGGGTGTCAGGTGTTAGGGAAAATCAAATAAGTGTTTGGTGAAATGATCTTAAGGCTTAGAGAAAAGGATAAAAGCGGTCATGATCTTATGAGAGTCTACCTTATAGACTTGGCAGACCTCATTGTATTTGGAAACATCTTAGTTTTGCTCTCTAAATCAGTGATTGTCAGATGAGGGTCAGGAGTCTACTGGGAAGGGAAGAAGCCATTTAAGTCTGATTGGTTTCCTAATGCTGATGTCATAAGCAAGGATATACTAGGAACTATGTAGGGGTTGGGACCCTGATGTCAGTCCCAAGACATGGAACTTTTCAGCATGAAAAGAAGATTCCAGAAAAAAGGAGAAGGTAATAGGCAGGAGGCATGTCTAAAGCAGATACATGTCATGAGAAAGGCTAAAAACAAAAATCAAGAGGATTATTAGATTTCCACAGCTCTTAATCTTAATAACTGCTGATTGGTTTATTGATTTCTGTGAGTTGGTGGTTATCTGTGTACAGATCTTGTAAGCAAATACATCTCCATTGAGACATGCAGGTGGCTCATGGGTACATTTCTTCTGAGTGTTTACAATCTTATAAATGACCCGGTGGTTCCCATTAAAATTCCACAGGAAAAGTAGTTTTATTTATTTGGATTAGATATACCTCTGTTGTAGGCATTTCTTTCCCCTCTTATACCCAAGAATGGTTTTTCCCATCACACTCTTTTGCCTTGGCTGATTTCCTTAGGTATTTTCAGAGATGGCACCATCCCACCAGAGATGGGATGTCAGTCCCATTAACAGCATATCTTTGATTTATATTTAACTCACAACTGTTTATACAACCTCAGTTTCAGTTTGGCCATATGGAGGAAGGTGTTCACTCGAATGTCTGCCTGGGTCCAGAAAATAGATAGTTATATGATGCTGCAAAATGGATTATACAAATGCTGGGGAAAGCCAGTTTCCTCTTCTGGGCAGACTCATCAAAGGCTGGGTAACTTTTGCCATTTCAAGTTTCATTTTTCTTACTCTAAAGATATGAACATAAGCAATGATAGTATATCCTCAAAGTAAATATACTTGTTGATATTATAGCACCTTGAAGCTTGCTGTGCCCTTTATCATCATTTTATTTGATCTTTATCTTAACCGTTTTAGGTAACTAAAAAGAGCGTTATGGGCTGGGCCTGACTCTGACTAGTCCCCTGGTGTTTGAGGTTCAGTGATGGAATGAAACAAGAGACTTATAGGTCATTCAACAGTTTAGGAAACAAACAAACAGACTTACAGATTCTGAGCATGGCCATGAATTGAAGATTGTGAGAGTAGATAAAGCTGAGCCAAGTTCCCTGGAATGACTGATGACAATTAAAGTTCTACAATTCTGTGATTCTCTGTTTGTCTGTTGTTCTTCCTTCTCGACAGCAGCACTGTGTGGGAGTAGCATTGGGGAGGAAGAGACCGCTAAGTATGTCCTGGAAAGCATCATTCTTAGGCACCAGGAAAGGGAAATACATCTGTACTTTAGGAAAGAAGCATTGTAAACACAGGATGTCAATGGCTATGTGACCCTGGGCAAGTAACTTAATTTCTCTGTGCCTCAGTTTCCACTGGGTGGAAATATATATATGTACATATATATATATATATATATATATATATACACATACACACATATGTATGGATACATACCACACATGTATATATTTGTTTGCATATGCATGAGGGGTGTTGGGAAGACGTCCCAAAGTCACAAGCTAGGTGGCAGACTATGAAATAAAATCTAGGGCATCTAATTCGAATTCATTGTTTTGATTTTTTTCTTCCTATTTTTAACCCCTACTTCACCACCTGGTCAAAAGTCCACACTATTTTGTTTCTTCCACTTGTATAGGTTATAATTACTCCAAGCTTTCCCACTTTGAATAATTCTCAAAATGTTCTTCTATAAATGTTCCATGTAAAACATCCAATTATGCCCAAAGGCCCCCCCCCCCGTTTTTGTTGTTACTAATTCTGCTACCCTGAGGTCAGCAAAATAGCAGTCATGTTTTCCCTTATCCCCTTGTTCTTGCCATATGACAAATAACCTCTTAGAAGATTTTTGGGGGACTTTCTGGATCTAAGATTCCATTCTATTATTCTGTTTTCATCAACAACTTTTATGTTTTGTGCCAGTGTCAAAGATACCTGAAACAATGGGTGAAACTTTCCATGACAAATACGAATTTGGTAAGTTTTATTAGATTCGGCCCAACATCTCCTCTTTGTAGGACTATTGTAATAATTATAAAAACATCCTAATTAGTCTCCCTCCTTTATTGAATGCACTTTTCTCTATACAACTGTTAAAATAATTTATTTAATTCCCCAGTCTATTCATGTCACTTTCCTACTCAAAAATCTACTATGTCTCCTTGTAACAGACTCTAGGACAAAGTAAAAATTCTTCGGGTTGGCTTTTTTTAAGGGTCCTTGGCTACCTGGCTTTAGTCTGCTTTTTTCAATCGTTTTTCATAGTGCTTCCCTTCACTTGTATCCTTGAATGTCATATTCTATGCCCCATACTTGAATTTCCTCCTGAATTTCTATTTCTCAAATTCCATTCTTCCCCTAAGGCTCACCTCAGATTTTCCTTCCGTGAATTCTTTCTTGTTCTCCCAGCTGTCAGTGCTCCTTCCTCAGATTCTGTAGCTTACATTTACTTATCTGTGTACAATCCATTAGAAGGTGATTTCTTTGAGTGAAAGGGATGTTTCATTGTTGCCTCTATATTCTCAGCATCTGGCACATTGGCTGCACACAACAGGTATTGAATCAGTGTTAGCTGACTTGAATTAAGGTTAGTTCAATTTCCCTACACCCTTCCATCATTGCTAATGATGGATCTTGATCCCTTGAAGGATGCAGTATTCTGAGATAGAATCAGCACCAAACTGGAGACCTCCTGTCCTGGTAGGAGGGAGTCCCTAAATTTCTCTCTCTTCTCACTTTTTGAGAATAAGAATGTTTACTAAGGCAGAGTGTAAATTATGTCAAGAAGACCTGAATTCAAACCCAGCCTTAAAACTGTTACTAGCTGTATGACGCTGGGTAAGTAACTTAACCTCTACCTGCTTCAGTTTCCTCAGCTGTAACATAGGGAAAATAATAGCACTTCAATCTCAAGGTTGTTCAAAAGATAAAATGAGATAATTGAAAAGTCTTTTGTAAGCCTTAAAGAACTATATAAATGCTAGTTATTATTGTTGTTGTTGTTATTATTAATCAGATAATCACAAGTCCTTTTCAGCTCTGAAATTCAAAATGTTAATCTATTTTGTACTTTCCAGCTATCCTAACACATTTTGTCTCTACTATGGCCATTATTCCCACCTCCACTTTCCTCCTTGCACTAAAACCTTGATCATTGTCCCTAGAATGCTGGGCTCTGACAGGTGGCTTTTCTCATCTTGCCTGGGACCAGACCTCCCCATGTCAAATACCTGTACCCTTCTATTGATTCAGTTGCTATACTGAGTATCCTAAACATCTTAACGCACTTGTAAGCTTTTAGTAGCTAAGATTTTTCAGCCACCCTGTATGCATATATATGCATATGTATATCATATATGTATATGTTTTTGTGTATATAGAAACTATATACATGAATGCATATAAAATGTGTATACATGTATATGTGTGCATATATGTATATATAGAGAATGTGTATGTCAGTCAATAAATATTTATTAAACATCTA
>NW_027187298.1:4648045-4657839 GCF_028583685.1 Petaurus breviceps papuanus | reverse complement strand
TCTCTCTCTCTCTCTCTTTCTCTCTCTCTCTTTCTCTCTCTGTCTCTACCTTTTCAGTGATTTCATTGGTATATGTGTGTATCTGTGTCTAATGTGTAAACATTAGTGATGTGTTTGTGTATGCATGCAAATGGATTAGAGCTGTAATATGAAATAAAACATACTTCAAAAGATCCATGCTTTAAGTGAGTGTATTTCATCCCTTTTCTACAACAGGGAACATTCAGGAGATGGTGAACCCCTGAGGTTCTTGCATTAATTCAGGGTCTTCATTCTGAAGGTCCATTGACCTTTTATAATAGAGGACTTGTAGCAACCAGATTTGCTTATTTGAGTATGCTGGTTGTTTGGGTTCTAGATAAATGTGAGTTTATCTATAGGAAAACAGTTACAGACTCAGAACAGTAGACGATCATTTAAGCCAATTTCACCAGTAAATACTTATTCTCATTAAGCTTTAACTAGGGTTTCTGGCACCCCAGGCAAATTCAGGGAATGGGGTGGGGGTTGGGAGAACTTTGAACAGAGGTTATTCACTGACTTTCAGTTATTGGATAGAGGGGGGCATAGTCCACCCCTTAGATGCTAGGAACTCTAGAGGAATCTAGGGCCTAGAGCAAAGGCTGGCAAATTGTAGCCACAGGGCCAAATTCAGCTGCTGCCACCTGTTTTTTATGGCCCTTGAGTTATGACTAGCTTTTACCTGGGCTGGAGTTTGCTGAACCTTGCTCTAGAAATTACATCTCCAGTCCTCTTGGCATATCCACTAATCCTCCACCCTACAACTCTTGTTAGGAAGCTAGGGCTAGTGAAGGTGGTATGCAGTAATGGGATAAAGTAGGAGAGGGGTAGGACCTTGGAACATAGAGCTTCAATTCAGGGCCAGCTCTGGGGAGAAAACATGTCCTCTGGAAAATGAAACTCTGGGGACAAAGACCCAATCATCCCACCCCAAATATGGATCTGGTTCTCATTAACAACGGGCTGGTGCGCATGCATGCATGTACCCACAGCCACAGAGCCCATAAAAAACAACACAGGGCATGGCAGGAGAAAGTAGAGGCCAAGAGTCTTCTGCTTCTCATTAAGTCCATATGCAACATGTTCATTAGCCTGAATACTGTACTTGCTTGCATCCTGTGCTTCTGTATCATTACTTATTTTTAATGATTGAGCTTGATTACCTGAAGGAGACAGTACTATGTGGTAGAATGAGTATGAAATTGGAGGTTGGGGGTGGAGTCTCTGGTCTTGGCTGAAAGAAGTCACTTAATTTTTCTGAGCCCTGGTCCCCTCCTTTACAAAACGAGAATTTTAATCAGATAGTCTCAAAAGTCTTTTAGCTCTGAAAATCAAAATGTTGATCTGTTTTGAACTTCTCAGCCATCTCCACATATGGTGCCTCACTTATGGACAAAATTCCAATCTTCCTCAGTCCCTCTTTCCCAGCTAGAAAAGTGGACCATTGGATGCTCGGCTCTGATAGATCAAGCCTGGAACCTGGCCTCCACACAATTTTCAGACATCTCTATGCCTTGAGACCCCTACTTCCTTCCCAGTTTTCTAGCTCACCTTTCTTTATGGTGTAGTCTTTTCCCATTATAATGTAAAACTCATAAAGGCAGAGATTGTGTTATTTTTATTATTATTATTTATATCAATAGAACTTAGCATAGTCACTGATTTGTAAAAACAACTTAATGAATTCTGTCTCTGTCTTTCTCTTCCCCAATTTCGTTATCTATCTATCTACCTACCTATCTATCTGTCTGTCTGTATGTCTGTCTCTCTGTCTATATCTTAGTGAGTAACTTGTGGGGACTCATCATCCAGAAAACCTGGATTCAATTAATGACTACTCTTTCCTAGCTGTGTGACTGTTGCAAATAATTTAGGCCACTTTTTCTTGCCCTCAGTTTCCTCCTCTTTAAAATTGGGAAAATAAAAACTGCAGTACCTGCTTCAATAGAATTTGAGAATTTATAGGTATCTTGTAATTTGTAGTTCAGGATGCTAAATGTTCTCCCTGTCGACCCTGATTTCCACCATCTTTGACCCTCAAGGAAGACTTCAGTAACACCTAGGAGTGCTTATGAGGACACAGAGTTTACAAGAAACAAACAGAGATGAAATCATGGAGTCTTCAAGAATCAGAATAGGGAAATATCATCCCAAGTCCTACCAAGGATTTAATGAACCAAGCTCATGAAATTGAAGAAACAACAAATATTCTGAAAAGAAGAAACAGGCAAAAAAGAAAAAGAAAACAAAAAGAGAGTCCAAAAGGAGAAAGTGAAAAGAGAATTAGGTTGTAGAAAAAAGGGGGGAATAAGGGAAGGACATTGGATCCCTATCCACATCTTGGAGATATATTCCGGCATCATCTTCAGGTTGTATCCATCTTTTCAAGAATGGAGGGAGATTCCCCCAAATGTCTGCTTTTTCCTCTACTTCCCCTCCTTGTGTCTGTCTAGTAACACAGTATGATATACTTTGCTTTCTTTTTTTTCATCCAGACTTCAAGAAGCTACGGTTTATCTAGAAATAAACAAAAATTCAAATTAGGGCAGAAAAAACAAATTTCTTCCTGAATATTATAAATTTTCCTAACTAGGGGCTCCAAGGAATGGAAATTATAATACCTTTTGTTCTGACATAGAGAAAGGGACTATACAGGAGCGGGCATTCAACTTTACTCTCCACAGAGACACTTATATGCACTACTGTAACAAATAAAGGTTAGTTTGCAACTTTTATGTGAAGCACTGTGTATCAATGTCAGTTAATGTTATTCCTTCCTCCACACTCTCATTCAGCACATGGACTCATATTAAAAGGCAATGAAGTATACTGAGAAGAGCTTTGGACTTGGAATATGGACAGATGAGGCTGAATCCGAACATTTCCTACATTGGTGAGGCAAATAATTTCACCATTTCATCTTCTTTCCTCATTTATAAAATGGGGATACTCATGTTGTGTTATGCCTTCTTCAAAGGATCCCCACAAAGAAAGGGCTTTGTAAACCTTAAAGTATTCTAAAAGTGGTGAATGATATTTTAAACATCTTAAGTCAGAGTCTGTGTCATGGGTGTTTTGTATTTAATATAGGACTTATTTTAATGCTTTAGGCAGAGGCGATTGTTCAATTGTTTCAATCATATCTAACTATTCTTTGACCACATTTGGAATTTTCTTGACAAAGATATTGGAGTGGTTTGTCATTTCCTTCTCCAGATCATTTTACAGATGAGGAAACTGAGGCAAGCAGGTTTAAATGACTTGTCCAGAGTCACACAGCTGGTAAGTTTCTGAGGCCAGATTTGAAGTCAAGAAGATAAGTCTTCCTGACCCCAGACCTGACAATTTACCTTGTGCCACCAAGCTGTCATTCATTAATGTAGAGAATTGCAGTAACATACATCTACTTTTAATAACTAAAGTATGTACTTGGTGTACTCTAGATAGAAAGCTGGCTTCAGCTTGAAGAAAACTTGGAATTGAGCCTTGCTTCTGCCACATAGTGGCTGTGTGACTTTAGACAAGTCACTTAACTTCTTATTTCTGAAACATAAATTGCAGAAAATTTATCAATCTGCATTGGTTAAAGAATTTCCTCACTGGGAACTCCTAACAGAGATGAAATCACAGGACTGTTTTTTTTTAAACAGCCTTGTTATGACGATTCTGACAGAATATTATAGCCTAGAGCTCAAGGAAAATAACTCATCCAAGGTTTTGCCATCAGCTTCTGTGAATTTTGGAGAACAAACTCACTGCAGATGGACCTGCAGGCACAGATGCTTCATGCCTCCTGTTCATTCTACCCAGCTTCCAGGTAGATGAGGCCCTATATGACCTCTTTCTGTCACTTTCTAAGAGGCAGCTGTGGCATACTGACAAAGCAACAACAAAACAGGATTTAGGAGTTCCCTGGGTCTGAGTTCCAGCCCTGCTACCTGTTAATTCTGTGACCTTGAGGAAGACCTTAGATGAGGTTCAGGGTCCCTTCCAGGCCCAAATCTTATATAGCTTTTGAGCAGCATGTTTTCTTAAACACAGAATGAATGCAACATATACTCTCAGTTGCATGAATTATCTTTTGTCTGTATTTCCATGGCCAAACATCCTGTTTAGCATATTTTTTGTTGTAGTTGAGTTGTTTTTCAGTCATGTCTGATTCTTTTTGACCCCATCCTGATTTTTTCTTGGCAAAGATACTGGGGTGGTTTCCCATTTCCATCTGCAGCTCATTTTTAGATGAGGAAACTGAGGCAAACAGGATTAAGTGACTTGCCCAGGGTCACAAAGCTGGTAAATATTTGAGACCATATTTGAACTCAGGTAGAAGAACCTTCCTGACTGCTATCCTGGCACTCTCTCCACTGTGCCAACTAACTGTCCATGCTTAGGATACAGTAGGTACTTAGATGCTCCTTGATTGTTGACTGATTTCTAGTTATCAGCTTCAATCTGCAAAGATGACTCCCCCACCTATATTTCTATTCTAGACTTCTTTCTTGAACTCCAGAGAAGCATTTCTAACTGCCTACAGGATATCACTCCTGGTATATGCCCCACAGCTATAATTGCATTCAGCATATCTAAAACAAGCCTATTGTACCCTAAACCTATTCTTCTTCCTAATTTCACTCTTTCAATATATGACACTAAAATTCACTTCCATTCCCATGTTTTTTTCCCATGATTTTCCTTGACCTTTATGTAATGCATCATATCCAATCAATTGAGTCACCAGATCCTCTCCATTCTATTTTCCCAATACCTCTTGGATTTCTTATATTCTCTCTGCTCCCACAACCAACATAACAGTGCAGCCTCTGACTGACATCTTCCCAGACTATTGACATAATATTCTTGCAGAACTTTTTTTTTTAAATAACATTTCCCAGTGTATCCTTTCTCCTCATCTTTCATAAAGCCATCCCTAATAAGGAAGAAGAAAGAAAGAACCAAAAAAATAGAAAATGAAAACCCTAACACATCAGGGCAGATGGGACAACTACAAGGTACAGTGGATGCACCCTAATGTTCGGAAAGATTGAAGGCAAAAGGAGAAGGGGATAGACGAGGATGAGATGTACAGATGATGTCAAGGAAGTCACGAAAATGAGCTTAGACAGATTTTGGGAGACAGTGGAGGAGAGAAGGGCCTTAAGTGCTATGATCCACAGGATCACAAAGAGTCAGACACTACTGAACAACTGAATAATAAAACCAAAACATCAAGAAAAGTCTGATTGTATCCATAGTGTTCTACATACTGAATCCTCTACCATTCTTATTCATATTCTCACCTCTAATCCATAATCCTGACTTTTACTAACTTGCAAAAATATACTTTTTTCTTTAGCTTAGATCTGGTCATATTGTTCCTTTGCTAAAAACAAAACCAAACCAAAAGTCCAATGACTGTCTCTTGCCTATGGGAAACGCAAACAAAACAAGGCAATCAAGGTCCTTCACAATTTGACACAATGCTACCTTATATGAGTCTTAGTTCATAGCCCTCAACATTCCAGTCAAAGGGACAATTCTTTGTCCTTTGCTCAGACTTTACTTATGTCTGGAATGTATCCCCTCCTCCCCTTGATTTCTTCATCTTTTAAAATCTAACTTACATACCACCTTCCTCAGGAAGCTTTCCTTGGTGCCCTAAATTAGTAACCTCCTTCCCCTTTGTACTTCCACGTAGCATTTTGTTTTGCAGCTTTGTGACACACTTGTTGTGTCGTCTTGCTTATTGTAGTTATGTGTTTGTGTCTTATCCCCCTACTTGTGAGTTCCCTGATGACTAGAACTGTGTCTTCTCTAATACATCTCTCTAGGCCATAGATGGGGAATCTGCAACCTTAAGGTCTGCAGGTTCCCCACCCTTGCCCTAGGCACTGAACACATTGCTCAGAACATGCCAAATATTTGTTGTATGTGTATCTGCTTAATAGTTAAACTTCGATTTTATATCTCCAATGTCTTTGCACCTCAAAAAACACTTCCTACTTTCAAAAAAACACTTTAAAATCTAATTATGTCTCTCAAAAGTCAGATGTAATTTTACCACTCTATTTTTACTTTTCCTCCATATTTCAATTAGTGAAATCATATATGACACATCACCAATGCCAACTCAGAGCATTATCACACACTTATATAAATGAGCACATTTCCATCTACATTTGTAATTGTCTTATCAACACTCAAACTGTGTATACATTTGACTGAAACATTCTTTATTTATGGAATAAATGGAGAAAAAAAAAGATGAATGAATGTGAAATTCAGAGACACACTAACTATGCTTGAAGGCTCAGAACTATACAACAAATAACATTTGCCTGGGAATCAGAAGACCTGAGTTCCAGAAAATGTATTTCAACTCAGCAAGATTTTATCAAGCACCAATGATGTGCCAGGTATGAAGCTCAGCCCCTGAAAAACACAAAACAGCAATATAACTGCCCCTGTCCTTAAAGAACTAATTTTCTACTGGAATCACTTAAAATATTTCTACACTATTAGTTTTAAGGTTTGCAAAGTATCTTTTCTGCAAAAGTGCAGAAAGGTAGCTAATGGAAAGGTTTTATTTATATTTCACGAATAAGGAATCTGGGTCTCAGGGAGGTTATATCAATAATTCAGAATAACATAGCTACTGTCAGAGGTGGGGCATAAACTTCAATTTCTTGATTCTAATTCCAGCTCTTCCTAGAAAACCATTATGCTTTTCAACATTTGAACCTCAGTTTGGAACTTTGTAAATAAGGGGGTTGGATTTGGTGACCTCTAAGATCTTTCTAAGTCTAAGCAGAATGATGAAGTATTGAGTTAGAAACCAAGGGATCTCTCTATGAATATAGACATATGACTTTGAGTAAGTCACTTACCCACTATGGGCCTCAGTTTCTTCATCTTTAAAATAAGGAGGCTAGATGATCCCCATGTTTCCTTCATACTATAACCATCAGTATGTTATGTTTTTTATCTATCTATCTATGCATCTATATATCTATCTCTATTATTTTACTGTTCTGTGATGGTTATTAGGATCTACAATCATCTCAGCCTGATAAAAAAAGATGGTTGTCTAAGGTCCTTGCCAGGCAGTTCTAAAACCTATAAAACGATGATCAAGAAATCTTCTGTACTGAATAGTGTGGTTAACTATAGATCCCTTTGAGTGATAGAGAGTGCTTTATAAGAGGTCATTGCTTCAAGAGTATTAAGGATTATGGGATTTAGAACTGTGTTAAGTTTTGGGGCAGCTGGTTAATGCCATGGTCAGAGTGCCAGGCCTGGAGTCAGGATGAGTCATCTTTGTGGTTCAAATCTGGCCTCAGACTAACTAGCTGTGTGACCTTTGGCAAGTCCTTTGGCAAACCCTGTTTGCCTCAGTTCCCTCATCTGTAAAATGAGCTGCAGAAGGAAATGGCAAACTACTCCAGTACCTTTGGCAAGAAAATCCCAGAATAGGGTCATGAGAAGTTGGATGTGACTGAAACTACTGAGCAGCAACAATTTTAGAGATGGAGAGTGCTTATAAAGAATCATTATTTAAGAATATAGAGTGAGCATAGGATTTATAACTGCATTAAACCCTTTCATTTTATTTGAAGAAACTAAGGCCCAGAGACAGCAAGTGATCTATCCAACGAAAGAAACATAGTTGGCAAGTAGCAGAGCTATAATCTAAAAAGATGTCTTTTGATTCCAAATTCAGTAATCTTTTTAACCCAGAGACATTTCCCTCCCCTGATCCCCTCCTCTCCCCCCACCCCAACACATATATACACTTACTTCCTTCTATTCATCCTTAAGAAAAGGAAGGGGACAAAAAAAGGAACTCTCAGTTTGGCTAGAGGTCTTTTAAAAGTTAAAAAAATAATAATAATGAAACTAACCAAGCTAGGACCTCCCCCCACAACCACAACAAAATCAGGCAGCCAATAGCCTGCTACTCCCACCCCTCTCTCCCTAGCCTGCAGACTGACAGAATCAAAAAAAGCTGTTAAAACACTCGTTAAGAACTGAAAGCCATCTGCTTGAACCTGCTCTCTCTGGTTACAAATGGTTGTAGATAAAGCAGGATACTGTTCCTGCCCAGATCACTGGGCTGTTGCTTAAATAAAATCTGAGAAATCAGTGGTTGCGTGTGGTGAGCGTTGGATAGGAAATGAAAGTTAACCTCTCCCAGCTTGAATGGATAATCATGGATATCCCTCGTTTCTTAGATGGTACTTGCTTTGGCATCCAGCTTGGCTTCAGCCTTCCCAGATGTCCCATGCTTAGAGCTTTCCACTTCCCTCCTCCCCCACTGCCACCCAATGGGTGAGTCCTCCTTTGCCTTTTTTTTTGGGGGGGGGGAGGAGAGCACGCAATCCAAGAAATGAATTTCAAAGTTTCATCCTTCATTCCCCTCCAAGGAAGGAAAGGAGATGGGAATGCCTGACCTGGGCAGGCTTCTCTTTGGAAGCCTTGTTGAGCTGGGAAGTGAATGCTGGAATGTTCCAACTTCCAGGGCTAGGGAGGTTCAGATTTATAGTCAGTCTGTTTATACTATAGCATGTGTGGTAGCATAGGATATCAAAGAAAACGGCTCTACAGGGCTACCACCCGTCTCCATGAAAAATGGCTCCTCTTCTCATGCATGGCATTCTAATGCAGCACAGATGGAAACTGGGGCTTTTCGGTCTTACTGTTTCTGTACATCACACAGGCCATAAATACTCTCCAAATCAGCCGTGATTTCTAAGGTTCCATATAACCGACTTTACCAGGATCAGCTGCTGCAGTTTATGTGTTACCCCAGAGAAAAGCTGCCCAGGCTCCCAGGTTTTATAGGCCATTTCAGGGAGACCTCACAAATAAAAATGGATGGAAAGTATGGCCCATATTTTTAATATCCACCCAGTTAATACCACATTTGCTTATCCTAGTTTACATTCATCAGTTATATGTTGTACTGGCTCCTTTCTTGTCAAAGCCCATGGTTAACCATGGTGATCTAGCTTAGTGAAGTTGCAAAACAAAAGAGAGATCATCTAGCCCCCAAATCTCCTTTTACAGGTGAGGAAACTGAGGCCCAGAAAGGGGAAATGACATATTCAAGCTCATAGAGCTGACTTTGTTAATGGCAGAGCTACAGCCTGAGCCAAGCACTCTTCCTACCGTATTGTTGTTGTTCCATCATCTCAGCTGGGTCTGACTCTCTCTGATCCCATTTGGGGTTTTCTTGGCAAAGATACTAGAGTGGTTTGACATTTTCTTCTTTAGTTCATTTTTTACAGATGAAGAAACTGAGGCAAACAGGGTTAAGTGACTTGTCCAGGGTCACACAGTAAGTATGTGAGACCAGATTCGAACTCAGGAAGATGACCTGACTCTAGGCCTAGTACTCTATTTGCTGTGCACCTGGCTGCCCACTTCCTACTATTCCACATTTCCAATCTTTCCAAAGCTTATATAGAAGCCTTTTAGAGAATTAGTTATGCATCCAAACACACTTGTATATATGTACATATGTACACATACAGAGATATATACACGTGTGTGTATATATATATACATATATACTCTCCTCCCCATTCTGTCTCTCTGTCTCTGTCTGTCTCTGTCTCTCTGTCTCTCTCTGTCTCTGTCTCTGTTGTCTCTGTCTCTGTCTCTCTCTGTCTTTCTGTCTTTCTCTGTCTCTGTCTCTGTCTCTTTCACTCTCTCTATAGATAGATAGATGATAGATAGATAGATAGATAGATAGATAGATAGATAGATAGATAGAT
>NW_027187298.1:4645012-4648035 GCF_028583685.1 Petaurus breviceps papuanus | reverse complement strand
GATAGATAGATAGATAGATAGATAGATAGATAGATAGATAGATAGATAGATAGATAGTACATGCTGTAAGGGTTCTTATCTTGATTCCTACTCTCACTGATGAGTCAAGTCTAAACAGTGAGTTTACATTGTTCTACATACAGTGTTCTTGGGGCTATTTTCTTAATGCTGTAGCTTATGAGCCCCCATTGGTCTGCTCCTTGCCATGATTGTCCATTGATATCAATTAGATAGACATAGGCAACTGACTTTTAGAAAGGGATATGTACTAGAGATTTATAGTGAGAACAGTTGATTAAAAAAAAAATCCTCACAAAACTCTGTGGCACACTATTCCAGAAATATATACAGTCCTGGGAAAAAATAGGCTGAGATTAGAGTTAATGTCACAAAGGGACAGCTCACAGACCATATAAATCCTTTTGCAGGAGTCCCCAGAATAGTTTTTCTGTTAACTCTTGTAGAGCCTTGAATATATCCAGGCTGATTCTGTATCCTGATGGACACACTATTTTAACATGTTCCTGAAATACTATTAGAATAGGACACTGATGGGAAGTCCAAAATCTTCCAGAGACTTCAAAGCTTGCAAAGTTCTCCTTTGACTAAAGTAGGGAGGAGGTGACCAAGATAGAAACCTCATCTCAAGGCATAGTTCTTTTTCCTCAAATGATGACTTCCCAGGGGTTTCACTGAAACACCCTCCCTTCTCCATGTGCCAGAATATTTTGGGTTTAGAATCAGCCTTCTGGTTTTATATAGGCTTCAGGATTTTACAAAGCTCCTCACCCTGTCTTAATAGATTACTTGGCCAACACAGTTGAAACGTCTTTGATTTAAGGTTTCTAGGCCTTGCTCAAATAGTAAACAATTGAGATTTTTTCTCACCTGATTGTGGTATAGTATATTATCACTTTCTTTAAGTGCAGTGGAGAGACTGGACAAATTTAAACTGTTCCTCTTACGGTTCTAGAGGTAACCCTGAGGGGTTTGAGTTTCTAGTACTGTCCTGAGGATGCTTGCAGTGTGCTAACCCCAAATGTGAATCAATTAATATCAATTAGTGTTGTTGCTGTTTTACTAAAGGAGTATTTATAGAGAATATACAGCAAAGAAAGAAATTTTGAAAACATCCTCTCAACCAGGGACGCAAGCAAACCCTTCCCTTGCATAAATAAGGTCCTTGGGAAGAATGGGTTCATAGTAGTAAGAAGGAACATGTGTAGAGAACAAGAGTCCTTTTGACTAATCACCCCAGAAGTCCTTTAATACATTTATGAAGTCATTAGAAGGACCCTCCTTTAGGGGCAGCTCTCTGTTGAGCTTCAAGTATTAGTAGTAACCTTTCTGGAATCCATAGTTGGTTCCTCACTCTGTTAAGCAGAGTCACAATCTCGGAAGTTGCATGTCCTATATAAGTTTTTTTCCCTTTAAAAAACATTATTTAGTATTTTATTTTTCCCTAGTTACATGTAAAAACAATTTTTACCATTCATTTACGAAACTTTGAGTTTCAAATTCTCTCACTTCCTCCCTCACCAACCCTCATCATTGAGAAGGCAAACAATTTGATATAGGCTATACATGGGCAGCCATGCAAGATATTTCCATAATAGTCATGTTGTAAAAGAAAACACAGACAAAAAAAAACTTCATAAAGAAAAAAATATGCTTCAATCGGATGGATAGCATTTTTTATCATAAGTCCTTCAGTTTTCTTGCATCATCATATTGCTGAGAATAGCTAAGTCATTCAGAGATGATCATCTTACAATATTGCTGTTACTTTGTACATAATGCATTTCACATTGTATCAACTGATATGTCTTTCCAGGTTTCTTTGAGAGCATCTTGCTTACAGTACAATAGTATCCCATAATAATCATATACCACAATTTGTTCATCCATTTGCCAATTGATGGGGAATTTCTTAATTCTAATTCTTTGCCCCCAGAAAAGAGCTGCTATAAATATTTTTGTACATATGGATCCTTTTCCTTTTTTTTTAAATTTCTTTTGGGATATATACCTAATAGCGGTATTGCCAACTCAAAGGGTAAGCATGGTTTTATAGTCATTTGGGCGCAATTCCAAATTGCTCTAAAGAATGGTTGAATCAGTTCACAACTCCATTAACAATCCATTAATGTCTCATTTTCCCCACATCTCCTCCATTCCATTCCCACCACCCGTTTAGTCTCTCTCCTTTTACCCAGTCCCTCCTCAAAAGCATTTTGCTTCTGACTACCTCCTCCCCAGTCTGCCCTGCCTTCTATCATACTCCCATTCTCTTATCCTCTTCTGACATTACTTTACTGCAAGGTAAGATAGATTTTCTAGCACATTGAATATGTGTTTTATTCCCTCTTTGGGCCCATTCTGATGAGAGTAAGGTTCACTCACTTCTCCTCTTGCCCCTCTTCTACTCCACTA
The DNA here is from genome assembly GCF_028583685.1 of Petaurus breviceps papuanus. Taxonomy (NCBI): domain Eukaryota; kingdom Metazoa; phylum Chordata; class Mammalia; order Diprotodontia; family Petauridae; genus Petaurus; species Petaurus breviceps. Next base: position 4,645,602 of record NW_027187298.1, on the reverse strand, counting down.
TAAAGGCATTTTCTTGCCTCTTTTCTGTGAGGTAATTTACCCCATTCTACTTCTCCCTTTTTTTTTCTCCTTGCCCTGAGACTACCACCCAGTTCTGGTACCCAAATCCAAGTATGGGAAGAGCAACAGAGTCCTGCCCCGGTACTAACACAAAGACCTCTGTAATCTCCTTCTGACCAGTTGTTTAGCCCCCTTAAAGTCTGTTGCTGAGAACTCCCAAAGCAGCCACTGCCACTGCTGATTCAGTCACTCCCAAAGCCTGCTTCTGATTTGCTATTGCCCTGGCTGTGCTGGCACAGCCTGTCCTGGACTCCAGTCTCACCAGGTGAGAATTAGACAGACTTTTTCTGCTGACCTTCTAATTTGTCTTTGGTGTCTGTGTGCTGAGAAGTCTGGAAACTGCCACCCTGATGCAAGAGACCTTTCCTGCCAATCTTCCAGGTTGACTCCGGCTAGAAATTTGTTTCACTTCCCCTTTTTGTGGGTTTTGCTGCTCCAGAATTTGTTTAGAGTCACTTTTTGCAGGTATTTGGAGGGGTTTTATAAAGAATCTCTCTCTCTCTCTCTCTCTCTCTCTCTCTCTCTCTCTC